>NC_084751.1:42082867-42087867 GCF_033978785.1 Entelurus aequoreus
CAGTCACACATAAGAGACACGTGTAAACTGCAATATGACTCAAGTAAACAACAGCAAAATTGTATATGTTCCATTGAAAATATAGAACATTACACACCGTGCTCAAAAATCCATCAAAATGTTTTTTAGTACGACTTTGGTAAGCTATGAAGCCACACCGCTGTACTGTGCTCCAACATAGGAGTATTATTATGGTGTGTGTATAAGGTAAGACATATTATCTGGCATTTTGTTTCGCAATATTATGCAAAAGCAACTGTTCTTATCTTCTGGTACCTGCTGATCCGTATTTTGGATCTGCATAAGTCCTGAAAATTTGCGCGCGTCCGCCTTTGCGTAGTCGATAAGCTTCTTATTTTTCGCTATCTTCTTGTTATGGGACATTCATCCTCCGCTGTTGCCATTTCTAATATAAAGTAGTGTGAAGTTCTTACCTATATCTGTCAGTAAACTCGCCATGAAAGCGCTAAAACATACCGGTGTAGTGAGTTTACATTATTCACCCAAAGAACTTTAGTTATTAGAGAGTTCCGGTCGGACGGTTTTTCACGGGAGAGGAGATGCTGCTTCGTTATTGATAGGTTGGAGGTTGAGGTGGGTGGGTTTGGGGGCGGGGGAGGTTAGCGGGGGGTGTATATTGTAGCGTCCCGGAAGAATTAGTGCTGCAAGGGGTTCTGGGTATTTGTTCTGTTGTGTTTATGTTGTGTTACAGTGCGGATGTTGTCCCGAAATGTGTTTGTCATTCTTGTTTGGTGTGGGTTCACAGTGTGGCACATATTTGTAACAGTGTTAAAGTTGCTAATACGGTCACCCTCCGTGTGACCTGTATGGCTGTTGACCAAGTATGCATGCATTCACTTGTTTGTGTGAAAAGCCGTAGATATTATGTGATTGGGCCGGCACGCAAAGGTTTATTGGCGCTCTGTACTTCTCCCTACGTCCGTGTACACAGTGGCGTTTTAAAAAGTCATACATTTTACTTTTTGAAACCGATACCGATAATTTCCGATATCACACTTTAAGATAGATAGATAGATAGATAGATAGATAGATAGATAGATAGATAGATAGATAGATAGATAGATAGATAGATAGATAGATAGATAGATAGATAGATAGATAGATAGATAGATAGATAGATAGGTCTTTATTGTCATTGCACAAGTACAACGAAACTTTGTTTTCAGCACAAACCCGTTCAAGATTAGACAAACAAACAGTGTACAGGGTTACAGAACAGGAACGCTGATGGGTCGCCACAAGGCGCCCCGTAAAAGATGGGGAAAAAGGTAAAACGCTGGGGAAAGATGAGTAAAACAATACAATCTAGACTGGGCTCCTAAGGGGGCCCAGTCTGGAGTGGGAAAAAAGCTCCATAGCAAAACACATATACATATTACAACGTACATCTCGAGATATCTAGCAACAGAGGGAAGGGAGTGCGGGGTCATGATGGTGGGCCGCAGCTCTCTGGCGCTGACCATCCATTCATCACCCCTATGGGATTTGCGTCGAGGGCGCATTTGTCGGCCGATAATATCG
Organism: Entelurus aequoreus; assembly: GCF_033978785.1. NCBI lineage: Eukaryota > Metazoa > Chordata > Actinopteri > Syngnathiformes > Syngnathidae > Entelurus > Entelurus aequoreus. The sequence goes on from NC_084751.1 coordinate 42,084,410, forward strand.
GCAGTCCGATATTACCGTTCTGAAAACAAGCATTATTCAATTTGCAGTTGTTAAATTAAAGGCCTACTGAAAGCCACTACTACCGACCACGCAGTCTGATAGTTTATATATCAATGATGAAATCTTAACATTGCAACACATGCCAATACGGCCGGGTTAACTTATAAAGTTAAATTTTAAATTCCCAGCTAAACTTCCGGTTGAAAAACTCCTTTGGATATGACGTATGCGCGTGACGTCACGACGGCAACGGAAGTATTCGTACCCAATGTGTCACCATACAAACTGCTCTGTTTTCATCGAACAATTCCACAGTATTCTGGACATCTGTGTTGGTGAATCTTTTGCAATTTGTTTAATGAACAATGGAGATTGCAAAGAAGAAAGCTGTAGGTGGGATCTGTGTATTAGCGGCTGGCTGTAGCAACACATCAAGGAGTACTTACTTGGATAGAAGATGCGCTAGCCGATGCTAGCCGCCACAGCATCGGTGATCGGGTGAAGTCCTTCGTTGCGCCGTCGATCGCTGGAAACGCAGGTGAGCACGGGTGTTGATGAGCAGATGAGGGCTGGCTGGCGTAGGTGGAGCGCTAATGTTTTTATCATAGCTCTGTGAGGTCCGGTTGCTAAGTTGCTAAGTTAGCTTCAGCGTCGTTAGCAACAGCATTGTTAAGCTTTGCCAGGCTGAGAATTATTAACCGTGTAGTTACATGTCCATGGTTTAATAGTATTGTTGATCTTCTGTCTATCCTTCCAGTCAGGGGTGTATTTATTTTGTTTCTATCTGCATTGGAGCCAGATGCTATCACGTTAGCTCAGTAGCTAAAGAGCTTCGCCGATGTATTGTCGTGGAGATAAAAGTCACTGTGAATGTCCATTTCACGTTCTCGACTCTCATTTTCAAGAGGATATAGTATCCGAGGTGGTTTAAAATACAAATCCGTGACCCACAATAGAAAAATGAGAGTGTGTGGAATCCAATGAGACCTTGTACCTAAGTTACGGTCAGAGCGAAAAAAGATACACCCTGCACTGCCTCTCTAGTCCTTCACTCTAACGTTCCTCATCCACGAATATTTCATCCTCGCTCAAATGAATGGGGTAATCGTCGCTTTCTCGGTCCGAATCTCTCTCGCTCCATTGTAAACAACGGGGAATTGTGAGGAATCCTACCTCATGTGACGTCACGCTACTTCCGGTACAGGCAAGGCTTTTTTTTTTATCAGCGACCAAAAGTTGCGAACTTTATCGTCGTTGTTCTATACTAAATCCTTTCAGCAAAAATATGGCAATATCGCGAAATGATCAAGTATGACACATAGAATGGACCTGCTATCCCCGTTTAAATAAATAAAAATCCATTTCAGTAGGCCTTTAAGTATCCTCAAGATGTTACAGAATTGTAAACACGATTATTTTGTTTGTTTGTTTGTTTTCTTCAGCTGTGCTTCTTCCTGCCACTTTTCAGACACGTTGAATTGTGCAAAATGTAACTCGGAATAAATAAACCAGACCACGTACGCCGCTCGAGTAAGACGCAACAACACTCGAAGAAACAAAACACGTGCTGATGTAATGCCTGGCAGAGTTTCAAACTCCACATGATGTTGAGCAACTTCAGAATACCGCGTGAGTTCTTTTAGTGGGGTTTTTTTTTTTTCCAGAATCAAATTGGTGGAAAAACATTCCACTGTTTCCATCTGAATACTTTTTATCCTGTAGGTATTTTCGTGGCTGCTATTTTCAGCGGCATTTGCTCAAACTTGCAGAGTTCCGCTCAGCAGAGCTCCCAGCCAGAAGACGGGATATCAACTTCAGAGCTGAAGAGAACAATTAGGCCGTATCAGCAGACTGGAGTGTTGGCAGTCGCAGAGCTGTTTGCAATAGTTCCAGTAATCTGCGGCTGGACTTGGCGTGGAAACCACAGCCAGCCGCAAGTCTACGGCCTCCTCAGACAGCCGAGAGTCACAGAGGGCACCGACTTGCCCCTGGTGGCCGGCGCTGTCATCCACATGGTATCTGGGCAATGGATGGAAATGTGAGGAAAATGAAGTGAGCCGGGAGACAGAAAACACTAATAAGGTTGGGAGCGGGAGAGATTGAAGTCTTTAATGAGCGCACTTGTTGCGGCAGGCAGAGAGAATCAGGGTATATCAACACCGCGTATCAAAACGACCGCGGCCCACCTACCGTGCGATGATGGGTGGCCTGTTTTGGTTCAATCCTTTCCGCCGTTTAGTCGACATCGAGTCTGTTTCTTTTACGTTGGAGTCTGCGTGTTGAATCATGGATTTCAGCAGATAGAGGCGTCAAAGGCAGGGGGGGGATTGAATACTTTTGATTTGAGCTGCCGAGGCCCGGCTGGAGGTTTAGCGAGTCTGACTGATCGCAACTTGTCCTGACAGGCACCCTTACTTAAGCTTCTCCGTGGATGTCGGAGTGAGGTAGATAAAAGAAGCTTGGTGTGTCTTTAATTGAGCACAGATTGACAAAACCTCCCTTTGTTTTCTTCATGTTGTTTTGTGAATAAGGCACTCCTGGTGCAGGTGTTACATAATAATAATAGATTTCATTTGTAAAAAGCACTTTACTTTGAGTAAACAACCTCAAAGTGCTACAGTGTATTAAAAAAATAAATAAAAATAAAAACTAGAACAGCCAAATAGCTAAAACTAGTATGCATATATCTAAAAAAAAAAAAGGCTTTTTTTTTTTATTTAAAAAAGAAGGGTTTTTAAGCCTTTTTAAAAGCATCCACAGTCTGTGGTGCCCTCAGGTGGTCAGGGAGAATGTTACATAATGTTACAGGCGGGTCAGTTTAAGTTTGTTTATGTTCATTTCCAACTAGGGCTGGGCATTATGGCCTTTTATTAATATCTCGATATTTTTCAGGCCATGTCATGATACACGATATATATCTCGATTAGGGCTGTGAATCTTTGGGTGTCGCACGAGGCCCGGCTGTAGGTTTAGCGAGTCTGACTGATCGCAACTTGTCCTGACAGGCACCCTTACTTAAGCTTCTCCATGGATGTAGGAGTGAGGTAGATTAATTGAGCACAGATTGACGAAACCTCCCTTTGTTTTCTTCATGTTGTTTTATGAATAAGGCACTCCTGGTGCAGGTGTTACATAATAATAATAACAATAATAATAGATTTCATTTGTAAAAAGCACTTTACTTTGAGTAAACAACCTCAAAGTGCTACAGTGTATTAAAAAAATAAAAAATAAATAAAAATAAAAACTAGAACAGCCAAATAGCTAAAACTAGTATGCATATATCTAAAAAAAAAGGTTTTTTTTTTTATTTATTTAAAAAAGAAGGGTTTTTAAGCCTTTTTAAAAGCATCCACAGTCTGTGGTGCCCTCAGGTGGTCAGGGAGAACGTTACATAATGTTACAGGCGGGTCAGTTTAAGTTTGTTTATGTTCATTTCCAACTAGGGCTGGGCGATA
>NC_084751.1:42092867-42105367 GCF_033978785.1 Entelurus aequoreus
AAAAACGCAGGCAAAACAAGCCGGCGCCCTGACCTCGGTTTTCAAAAATGAATGAGCTCAGAAGTAGCGTCTCTGAATTGCTATATTAGGAATTAAAGGCCTTCTGAAAGCCACTACTACCGACCACGCAGTCTGATAGTTTATATATCAATGATGAAATCTTAACATTGCAACACATGCCAATACGGCCGGGTTAACTTATAAAGTGACATTTTAAATTTCCCGCTAAACTTCCGGCTGAAAACGTTTCGATATGATGACGTATGCGCGTGACATCAACGGTTGACGCGGAAGTATTCGGAGCCCATTGAATCCAATACAAAAAAGCTCTGTTTTCATCTCAAAATTCCACAGTATTCTGGACATCTGTGTTGGTGAATCTTTTGCAATTTGTTTAATGAACAATGAAGACTGCAAAGAAGAAAGCTGTAGGTGGGATCAGTGTATTAGCGGCGGACTACAGCAACACAACCAGGAGGACTTTTAGGATAGCAGACGCGCTAGCCGAACGACCTCACCTTGACTTCCTCCGTCTCCGGGCCGCCAACCGCATTGGTGATCGGGTGAAGTCCTTCGTCGTACCGTCGATCGCTGGAACGCAGGTGAGCACGGGTCGTGATAAGCAGATGAGAGCTGGTGTAGCTGCAGAGCTAATGTTTTTAGCATAGCTCTGTCGAGGTTCCGTAGCTAAGTTAGCTTCAATGGCGTCGTTAGCAACAGCATTGCTAGGCTTCGCCATGCGGTACAGCATTAACCGTGTAGTTACATGTCCATGGTTTAATAGTATTGTTGATCTTCTGTCTATCCTTCCAGTCAGGGACTTATTTGTTTTGTTTCTATATGCAGTTAAGCCCGATGCTATCACGTTAGCTCAGTAGCTAAAGAGCTTCGCCGATGTATTGTCGTGGAGATTAAAGTCACTGTGAATGTCCATTTCGCGTTCTCGACTCTCATTTTCAAGAGGATATAGTATCCGAGGTGGTTTAAAATACAAATCCGTGATCCACAATAGAAAAAGGAGAGAGTGTGGAATCCAATGAACCAGCTTGAACCTAAGTTACGGTCAGAGCGAAAAAAGATACGTTCTGCACTGCACGCTAGTCCTTCACTTTCACGTTCCTCATCCACAAATCTTTCATCCTCGCTCAAATTAATGGAGTAATCGTCGCTTTCTCGGTCCGAATCTCTCTCGCTGCTGGTGTAAACAATAGGAAAATGTGAGCAGTCCTTCCTCCGGTGTCGTCACGCTACTTCCGGTATAGGCAAGGCTTTTTTTTAATCAGAGACCAAAAGTTGCGAACTTTATCGTCGTTGTTCCATACTAAATCCTTTCAGCAAAAATATGGCAATATCGCAAAATGATCAAGTATGACACATAGAATGGATCTGCTATCCCCGTTTAAATAAAAAAAATCCTTTCAGTAGGCCTTTAAGAATGTAACCTCCTGCAGATCTCCATTATGGATGCTTTTAGGTTGTTGTTGTAGGTTTTTTCGCTCAAATTACTGTTTGTTTGTTTTTTTCCACTGGCAACCAGCCTTATCTCACGGTCTATTTGGGCAAATCATCCAAGACCACAACAGCACAGCACAAAATTGGCAAATTTCCATCTGCGTATTAACACCAAACAGAAAGGAGAAAAGAGAGGGAAAACAAGGCCGGGAATTATTGTTTAGAAATAAAAGATGTTTGTCTGGAGGCAGTAAAATGCTATTGGCTGCCGGCGAGACAGGTCCTAATTTGCTTGTTTGTAACAGTCAGTGGTGCGTTTATCTTCCAGACAGACCAGGCCCATCTGACTACACCGAAATGTGGTTTTGTTCCCGTTTGAAAGACCAGTCAGTGTTTGTGTTTGTTAGCAAACACCAAACCTGGACGACTGCCACGCTTTCCTTGGCTACTTCCTCACTTTAAACTCTTGTACCTCTATTAGGGCCGCGACGATTAGTCGACAATGTCGACAGTCAAATTTGTCGCCGACAATTATATTTGTCGACGATAGTCGTGATGTCATCACTCGTGTTTTTCCCGGGCGGAAGTGGGGTCCCTCGCAAAAAAACAACAGCAGTGGTGACATGGTAAGTTTGAGGATATTTCCTCTTATTCTTGTTAGAAACATGAATACCGTATTTTCTGGACTATAAGGCGCAATTAAAATCTTTTTTTGTTTTCTCAAAACTCGACAGTGCGCCTTATAACCCGGTGCGCCTAATGTGCGGAATAATTCTGGTTCTGCTTACCGACCTCAAAGCTATTTTATTTGGTACATGGTAGATGGCAGTCACACATAAGAGATATGTGTAGACCGCAATATGACTCAAGTAAACAACACCAACATTTTACTGTATATGTTCTATTGAAAATATAGAACATTACACAAGGCGCTCAAAAATCGATCAAAAAGTTTTAGTAGGACTTTGGTAAGCTATGAAGCCGAACCGCTTGATGGATTGTACTGTGCTTCAACATAGGAGTATTATTATGGTGTGTGTATAAGGTAGGACATTTTATCTGGCGTTTTTTTCCGCAATATTATGCAAAAGCAACTTTTCTTACCTTCTGGTACCTGCTGATCTGTATTTGGGATCTGCATGAGTCCTGAAAATTTGCTCGTGTACGCCTTTGTAGTCCGTGCCGACACCATAGTCGATAAGCTTCTTCTTTTTCTCTATCTTCTTGTTATGGGACATTCATCCTCCGCTGTTGCCATTTCTAATATAAAGTAGCGTAAAGTTCGGTAACACTTTAGTATGGGTAATACACTACCGTTCAAAAGTGTGGGGTCACATTGAAATGTCCTTATTTTTGAAGGAAAAGCACTGTACTTTTCAATAAAGATAACTTTAAACTAGTCTTAACTTTAAAGAAATACACTCTATACATTTCTAATGTGGTAAATGACTATTCTAGCTGCAAATGTCTGGTTTTTGGTGCAATATCTACATAGGTGTATAGAGGCCCATTTCCAGCAACTATCACTCCAGTGTTCTAATGGTACAATGTGTTTGCTCATTGGCTCAGAAGGCTAATTGATGATTAGAAAACCCTTGTGCAATCATGTTCGCACATCTGAAAACAGTTTAGCTCGTTACAGAAGCTACAAAACTGACCTTCCTTTGAGCAGATTGAGTTTCTGGAGCATCACATTTGTGGGGTCAATTAAACGCTCAAAATGGCCAGAAAAAGAGAACTTTCATCTGAAACTCGACAGTCTATTCTTGTTCTTAGAAATGAAGGCTATTCCACAAAATTGTTTGGGTGACCCCAAACTTTTGAACGGTAGTGTATAATCACCATTAATTAGTTGCTTATTAACATGCAAATTAGTAACATATTGGCTCTTAATTAGTCATTATTAAGTACTTATTAATGCGTTATTCTGCATGGCCTTATTATACAACCAGTAAGCCATTCCCTCAATAACCTCAGAATTATTGCTTATTAGTAACCCTAACCCTAAACCTTATATGTTCCCCTAGTGTCCAAATAACTCTAAATTAAGTCTTTGTTACTTAGAATATGTTCCCCATACTAAAGTGTGACCTAAAGTTCTTACTTATATCTGTCAGTAAACTCGCCATGAAAGCGCTAAAACATACCGGTGTAGTGAGTTTACATTATTCACCCAAGGAACTTTAGTTATTAGAGTTCCGATCGGATGGTTTTTCACGGCGTTGTTGTTGTTTCCGGATGAGGAGATGCTGCTCCGTTATTGATTGAAGTAAAGTCTGAATGTCATTAAAACAGTTAGCTCCATCTTTTGACACTTCTTCCACTCCCGTCCTTGCACGCTACACCGCTACAACAAAGATGACGGGGAGAAGACGCTGTCGAAGGTGAGCCACGTAAATAAGACCCGCCCACAAAACGGCGCATCCTGAAGCGACTGTCAGAAAGCGGCTTGAAGATGATCTGTAAAACATCGTCTTTGCAACATTTTGACCAAAAGAACCACCATTACATCTAATGTAGACCAGTGGTCCCCAACATTTTGTAGCTGCGGACCGGTCAACGCTTGAAAATTTGTCCCACGGACCGGTGGGACAATTTTTTATTTTATTTTATTTTATTTTTTTTACATAAATAAATACAATCATGTGTGCTTACGGACTGTATCCCTGCAGACTGTATTGATCTATATTGATATATAATGTATATATTGTGTTTTTTATGTTGATTTCATTAAAAAAAAAAAATTTTTTTTTTTTTTTACATAAATAAATACAATCATGTGTGCTTACGGACTGTATCCCTGCAGACTGTATTGATCTATATTGATATATAATGTATATATTGTGTTTTTTATGTTGATTTCATAAAAAAATATATATATTTTTTTTTTTACATAAATAAATACAATCATGTGTGCTTACGGACTGTATCCCTGCAGACTGTATTGATCTATATTGATATATAATGTATATATTGTGTTTTTTATGTTGATTTCATAAAAAAAATATATTTTTTTTTTTACATAAATAAATACAATCATGTGTGCTTACGGACTGTATCCCTGCAGACTGTAATGATCTATATTGATATATAGTGTATATATTGTGTTTTTTATGTTGATTTCATAAAAAATTTTTTTTTTTTTTTTTTTTTTTTACATAAATAAATACAATCATGTGTGCTTACGGACTGTATCCCTGCAGACTGTATTGATCTATATTGATATATAATGTATATATTGTGTTTTTTATGTTGATTTCATAAAAAAAATAAAAAAAACTTTTTTTTTAATTTTTTTTATTTCTTGTGCGGCCCAGTACCAATTGCCCGGTGGTTGGGGACCACTGATGTAGACCACAAGGAAGTCTTTTACATTTAGAAAAAAATTATAATAATATGACTCCTTTAAATGCGCCTTATAATCCGGTGCGCCTTATATATGAAAAAAATATTAAAAAAATAGACCATTCATCGGCAGTGAGCCTTATAATCCGGTGCGCCCTATGGTCCGGAATATACGGTACCTTGCTCATTTTGCAAAGCGGACCTCGTTTTTATGGCGGTACATCTGTGATCCGCCAGCATTTAAAGCGGAGACATGATGTCGGACATTTAGAGGGAGGATGTGATGTCAACCTAACTGCGCCCTAGACCCAACCTCCGGGCTGATGATTTTAGGTTGTCTTGAAGAATTGGGAGGTAATCCTCCTTTTTTCATTGTCCCATTTACTCTCTGTAAAGCACCAGTTCCATTGGCAGCAAAACAGGCCCAGAGCATAATACTACCACCACCATGCTTGACGGTAGGCATGGTGTTCCAGGGATTAAAGGCCTCACCTTTTCTCCTCCGAACATATTGCTGGGTATTGTGGCCAAACAGCTCCATTTTTGTTTCATCTGACATCACATGGACAAAGATAAGACCTTCTGGAAACACAAGTACTCATGTATCTTACTGTGAGGCATTTTGTTGTAGTGTTTATGTTCATCCAAGTGATGAATATCAGAGAGAATGTTGTCTTTTTTCTTTTTATTTCAATAAATCCAAGAAAAAAATGAATTGGCAGAAAAAGGAAGGGATGAAGAGTGAGTGAGAGCTACCTTCCTTCCCGTCTGTTATCCCCCAGAAAAAATGGCTGGGAATGTGTCAGCTGAGCGCCTCCCGCCCCTGCTGAGACCTACAATGGCAGATTGGCAACTCTAATACCACAGCTCTTTTTATCTGCTTGAATTAAAAACCCAATTGCAGAGGGGTTGTGGGAATTGCTGGCTCAGGGAGAACTCTTTATTTATTTGTTTATTTTTTTGCAGGAATTACGTGTGTGGGCGCATTTTGGGAAGAAAAAAAATGTAATTGGAGGGATGGAAGCTCGAGGGGTATCAGTCAGAGGATTAAACACTGAACTAATTCAGCCTGATGCAGAGCCGTTGTTAGCCCTTTATTAAGAAGGATGTGTGTTTGTTTTCAAAAGGATGAGAACTGTGCGGGTGTGTGTGTGTGTGTGTGTGTTCTTGTATTTCTACCCTTCTTGAGACATCAACAAGGAAAAGTACCTTCCATATGAGGAGGTGTGAACAAGTGATGACATAAATCATGGTCCCAATACGGAAAACCATTGCATCTAATAGGGAATGACTCATTTGCACCCCCTGGTGGTGAAATCTATCAAAATGAGGGTGGTCCCAAAAAGGAGAGATTTTTTCAAATTGACTCTGTGTCGGTTTTAAAAGTGCTCCCCCTCTGGTCAACATGTGAAATAACAAGTGTGTGTATAAATTTGAAGTGCTCCCACTCTGGTCAACATATGAAATAACAAGTGTGTGTAAGAAATTGAAATGCGCCCCTTTGGCCAAATCTATTTAAAAAAAAAAAAAATATATATATATATATATATATATATATATATATATATATATATATATAGAGAGAGAGAGAGAGAGAGAGAGAGAGAGAGAGAGAGAGAGAGAGAGAGAGAGAGAGAGAGGGAGGGAGGGAGAGACATACTGTAATAACTTGAAGTAAATAATGAAGATTAAAAACCAATTACAAAAAAAAAAAAAAATTACTAAAAGCTCACCTTTTTTATATTTGCATAGTATGTATATATTATTAATGTTGTAAATACAACTCTTAATACATCTAGAAAGGGTGGTCCTAAAGAGGTAGGCATTTTTCTGAGGTCTCAATAAGGTACTAAATACAAGTGTGTGTGTGTGTGTGCGTGTTCTTGTATTTTTACCCTTCTTGAGACATCATCAAAGAAAAGTACCTTCCATATGAGGACCGGTGAACATCCATCAAAATTAGGGTGGTCCCAAAATGGAGGGATTTTTCAAATTTACTGTGTGTCGGTTTTAAAAGTGCTCCCCCTCTGGTCAACATATGAAATATCATTTGTGTGTATACATTTTAAGTGCTCCCCTTAGGCCAAACTTGAAAAAAATTAAAAATGTTTTTTATATATATATATATATATATATATATATATATATATATATATATATATATATATATATATATATATATATATATATATATATATATATATATATATCAGTGTTTCCCATAAACTGCCAAGATACCTGTGGCGGTGGGGGCGTGGCTATGGGCGTGGTCACCATGACATCATCGAGTAATTTGCATAATTTACTACAATGATATGATTTTCTCTAAAAAGGCTCAAAAAATGTATACTTACTAATTAATAATAACAGTTTTGTTTTAAACGTCCATCCATCCATCCATCCATTTTACAATATAATTACAACACTTTATGTACATATTTATATACAGATTTGAACAATAAGTTATTCACTGAAATATATTTATTAATTGTGGTTCTTACAAAAAATATATCTTATAAAATATGAAAGCTAAAATGTCTCTTAAAGCTCTGCCCCTTTAATTAGTGCATACTAAATCATTTAACTTTAGCCTACTACTACAACCATATTATTTACCAGCAACATAAAGTGAAACAGAGGCAGAGGTGTCCTGCCACAGTCAGTAACAAATAAACAGAAAACAGTAGTGGTCAAATACAAATAATGCAACAAGAGAAGTATCCTACACTTCTCTCTTGTAAAGTAAATCTGAACAGCCTATATGGGCATCTACATCAACTATATGATTTGCCTGAGAAGCTGGAAAGGACAAAAAAAAAAAAAAAAGTTTTTATTTTTATTTTTTATTTGTGGCGGACGTAATTCTTTCGTGGCGGGCCGCCACAAATAAATGAATGTGTGGGAAACACTGTATATATATATATTTATTTACGTTTTAAATTATATATATATATATGTGTGTGTATATATATATATTTATAATTTTTTTTAATTATATATATATATATATATATATATAAATAAATAATGATAAATGGGTTATACTTGTATAGCGCTTTTCTACCTTCAAGGCACTCAAAGCGCTTTGACAGTATTTCCACATTCACCCATTCACACACACATTCACACACTGATGGCGGGAGCTGCCATGCAAGGCGCTAACCAGCAGCCATCAGGAGCAAGGGTGAAGTGTCTTGCCCAAGGACACAATGGACGTGACTAGGATGGTAGAAGGTGGGGATTGAACCCCAGTAACCAGCAACCCTCCGATTGCTGGCACGGCCACTCTACCAACTTCGCCACGCCGCCCCTTATATATATATTGTATGTATATATATATTTTTTTTTTAATTTTGGCCTAAGGGGAGCACTATATATATATATATATATATATATATATATATATATATATATATATATATATATATATATATATATATATATATATATATATATATATACTGTAATAACTTGAAGTCAACAATGATTAAAAAACAATTACAAAAATTTACTAAAAGCTTACCTTTTTTTATATTTGCATAGTATCTATATATTATTAATGTTGTAAATACAAATCTTTATATATCTAGAAAGGGTGGTCCTAAAGAGGTAGGCATTTTTCAGAGGTCTCAAGAAGGTAACAAATACAAGAATGTGTGTGTGTGCTCACAGGAAGTGCTCACGAGGCAAGCAGGATGTGCAGGAAAGTGTTGGGCTGAGCTGAATTGGCAGCAAGGTTGCAGTTCTGAGGATTGCACAGAAGAAACGATGCAAAGATTCATCCTCTTTTCCCCCCCCAAATAGAAATCAGACATGTACTCATGCAAATCACACCAAATGCTGTGAAAAGAGACGTTTAATTGATAGACAAGCAAAAGGCTCAGAGAGTGTTCCTGCCACAAAGACACTTGTTGGCGTATATCTGAGGTACTTTGTACATTAGACTTGGCCATGATGGCGGAGGAATAAATCCCGGCAAGATGCGCCACCCTCATGCTTAGCTGCCGCTTCTTTCTTGAAATTCAAAAAGTGCTTCCCACCTTTTTTATCAAAGTGGCTTATTTCGCAGTCATATTCAATACAAACAGCAGAGAGACTCTAAGGCGCGCGCCTGTGCAATTGCGCACTGCTCAAGCGTCCTCTGCGCACGGCAAATCTACGCCACGCACAAAATGAAATAAAAAAATAAGCGCATAACAATTTTCGACACATGAATTCCATCCATCACTTTACTGAGCAAAACTCTTTATTGTCGGCCATAAAAACATCACCAAAACATTAGTAAAAAAAATGATATCTAGCAAACTGGTCATTTTCTGCAGTACAAACCTGACCAAAAGCAACTTTGTTATATCAACAGCCGCCGCTCGCTCTTTCTCACTTGCGCCAACACATGCACTTATGGCACTTAGCCAGTGATGCGTTTACAGCCACACAAAAAGTCGGACAACTCCAACAATACACATAAAGTGTCATTCCTGTGACGACGGGGTCGCATCGTGGTGCGAGGTGTTCTCCCAGGAATGCAGACGGGCTCGGACACAGCTTGCAGGTAAAAAAAAATTATTTATTTAGGAACTGAACATGCAGGAAAAAACAAAGACGTGCACATGGCACATAAGGCAAAAACAAAAGGGCTAGCGTGGGAGCTAGCAAGCAAAATTAGCCTAGCGTAAAAACTAGCAGCTAAAGCACAGGAAACATACGTCGTCATCCGTTGTGTGAAAACAAACTACGAAGCCAGACCGACTGGTTGGGGAGGCAAGCTTTAAATAATAATGTCAATCATGAAAAACAGGTGCGCGTCGGGAACACCCGCGGCAGGTGAAAATAATCAGTAACTATGGTAACCAAACTGAGAAGTGCTTAAACGGGAACTAGACAGAGATCAAGCCAAACAGAAAAACACAAGTGACCAGAAAACGTAAACAGAAATATGATCCGGGCAGCGGATCATAACAATTCCAGGTCGTTACACTATAATTTACCAATCAAATGTGTGCTTATTCTAGTGTCATTTATTAGGAATCTTAATTTATAAATATTAATCATGAAATGCTGTTAGCATATTAAATAAATACTAATAAAAATATATTTTTTACAAACAGGAAGTTGCAGGAATGTACACATGATCCCCTGCTTACATCTCATTGTGCAACATGTGGATGTTTTAATGGGAATTAAATGCAATGTCTGAAAGGGGTACAAATTATTTCCAAAGCAGGACCTCCACCCAGACAAACAATACAAGTACACAACATGAAAAACAATATTTGTTGTTATTGTCATTGTAAGTGGGCCTAAACACTTATATTAGAAAATAATCTCATGGAAATGACTGCTGTCATTTGATTATAATAATAAGAGAATGGTGTCTGTCTATCTGTGTTGGGGGACTTGTCCAGGGTGTACCCCGCCTTCCGCCCGAATGCAGCTGAGATAGGCTCCAGCACCCCCCCCCCCCCCGCGACCCCGAAAGAGACAAGCGGTAGAAAAAATGGATGGATGGATGGAGATGGAACTTGTTATTTAGTCAGGTTTGGGACAGGTGTGCTGCTGGTGTAGCCACAGTGTGCACGTCTGATGTTGCTCACATGGGCTCCACTCAATGCTCAGGGAGTTTTTGCGTTTGCTCACACACATGAAAAATTAGAGGGAACATTGCGGTTGACCAAGTATGCGTTGCATTCACTTGTGTGTGTGAAAAGCCGTAGATATTATTGTGATTGGGCCGGCACGCAAAGGCAGTGCCTTTAAAGGCCTACTGAAATGATTTTTTTTTATTTAAACGGGAATAGCAGATCCATTCTATGTGTCATACTTGATCATTTCGCGATATTGCCATATTTTTGCTGAAAGGATTTAGTAGAGAAAATCGACGATAAAGTTCGCAACTTTTGCTCGCTGATAAAAAAAAAAGCCTTGCCTGTACCGGAAGTAGCGTGACGTCACAGGAGCTAGTATTCCTCACAATTCCCCGTTGTTTACAATGGAGCGAGAGAGATTCGGACCGAGAAAGTGATGATTACCCCATTAATTTGAGCGAAGATGAAAGATTCGTAGATGAGGAACGTACGTTACAGTGAAGGACTAGAGTGCAGTGCAGGACGTATCTTTTTTCGCTCTGACCGTAACTTAGGTACAAGCTGGCTCATTGGATTCCACACTCTCCTTTTTCTATTGTGGATCACGGATTTGTATTTTAAACCACCTCGGATACTATATCCTCTTGAAAATGAGAGTCGAGAACGCGAAATGGACATTCAGTGCCTTTTATCTCCACGACAATACATCGGCGAAATGCTTTAGCTACGAGCTAACGTGATAGCATCGTGCTTTAACTGCATATAGAAACAAAAAAAATAAACCCCTGACTGGAAGGATAGATAGAAGATCAACAATACTATTAAACCGTGGACATGTAAATACACGGTTAATGCTTTCCAGGCTGGCGAAGGTTAACAATGCTGTGCTAACGACGCCATTGAAGCTAACTTAGCAACCGGACCGCACAGAGCTATGCTAAAAACATTAGCTCTCCACCTACGCCAGCCAGCCCTCATCTGCTCATCAACACCCGTGCTCACCTGCGTTCCAGCGATCGGCAGAAGGACGAAGGACTTCACCCGATGCGTTTGGCGGCCAAAGACTTAGGAAGTCAAGGTGAGGTCGCCGGCTAGCGCGTCTGCTCTCCAACAAAGTCCTCCTGGTTGTGTTGCTGTAGTCCGCTGCTAATACACCGATCCCACCTACAACTGTCTTCTTTGCAGCCTTCATTGTTCATTAAACAAATTGCAAAAGATGTCCAGAATACTGTGGAATTATGAAATGAAAACAGAGCTTTTTGTATAGGATTCTACGGGGTACTATAACTTCCGTTATACTGACTTCGTCACGCGCGTACGTCATCATACCGCGACGTTTCAGCCGGATATTTCCCGGGAAATTTTAAACGTCACTTTATAAGTTAACCCGGCCGTATTGGCATGTGTTGCAATGTTAAGATTTCATCATTGATATATAAACTATCAGACTGCGTGGTCGGTAGTAGTGGCTTTCAGTAGGCCTTTAAGGCACGCCCCCAATATTGTTGTCTGGGTGGAAATCGGGAGAATGGTTGCCCCGGGTGATTGTATTCCCAGGTCAAACTGTGGTCATTATAAAATGTTTACTCACAGTACAGTACTTTTTTTTTTTTTAATTTGATGACAATTAAGCAAGTTAACCTCTAATTATGAAGGCATAATTCTAGAGAGGTGAGTCACATTGCAGATGTGCACCTCAATTTTTAACAATGAATTGTCACACAACTGTCAAAAGCCTTTAACTAGAGCGCGTGCGTCACAATAAGAAGGTCCTGGGTTTGATCCCTGGGCTCGGGGTCTTCTCCGGTTCTCTCCGGCTTCCTCCCACCTCCAAAGACATGCACCTGGGGGCGGGTTGGGGTGCAGATGAGGTTCCAGGTGCGTGTCGCTGCTGTCTTCCTCCAGCGAGGCACAGCTACGTGAGGTAGATAAAAGAAAGGGAGATTGTGATGATCATGGTAAGTAAGTGGCAAGGCAGCACGGGAGGGAGTTGTTATCAGCACACACACACACCAAATTATTTCCCGGTGTCTGTCCCATATCTGGTGTGGTGACAGCTGACGCCATGATGGGTGATGGAAGATGCTCATTCAAGGTTAAGGGTAGGACTTTACTTGG
>NC_084751.1:42107867-42152867 GCF_033978785.1 Entelurus aequoreus
TGTTGATGAAGTTGAACTGAAATATGCAGTTTTTGCACTGTTGTTGTCTCTACTGTGGTTTGATTATACTACCATCTTGCCTGTAACTCACGTTAAGGACAAGCGGTATAGAAAATGGATAAGTGGTAGTACAGGACTTGGGCACAAACCAGAGGGTAGTTCATGGAGCTGCAACATGTTGTGAAACTATTGTCCTTGAGTGTACATACACATAATTGTATCCCTTTCCTCCCAACAGACTCTTCAGGCCACATCAGCTCTTCACCCCTGGGCTCTCCTACCTCCCACCGAGGAATGCACCCATCTTTGCTCAGTCCAACGAGCATGGGGCCCTCTGGGTCTCTTCACTCTCCCATCAGCACGCTGAGCTCGCCCATGAACGGCCTGACCTCGCCCTTCTCCGTCATCAGCTCGCCCATGGGGCCCCACTCCATGACCTCGCCCGGCATGGGCTACGGCCCCAGCGTCAGCCCCCAGGTAAGGCCAGTGACAGAGCTGACACATGCTTACCTACACACGTGGATGTCTGCCAGAGTCATGATATAATGAGGAGTACTGCACTGAGGACTAGCTCTGGGCGCCATCAATAATTCATAGTACAAAACCCCAAATACCAGTGAAGCTGGCACGTTGTGTAAATGGTCAATAAAAACAGAATACAATGATTTGCAAATAATTTTCAACTTATATTCTATTGAAAAGACTGCAAAGACAAGATATTTAATGTTCCAACTGAAAAACTGAATCATTAACTTAGAATTTAATGGCAGCAACACATTGCAAAAAAGTTGTCACAGGGGCATTTTTACCACTGTGTTACATGGCCTTTCCTTTTAACAGCACTCAGTAAACGTTTGGGAACTGAGGAGACACATTTTTGAAGATTTTCAGGTGGAATTCTTTCCCATTCTTGCTTGATGTACAGCTTAAGTTGTTCAACAGTCCGGGGGTCTCCTTTGTGGTATTTTAGGCTTCATAATGCGCCACACATTTTCAATGGGAGACAGGTCTGGACTACAGGCAGGCCAGTCTAGTACCCGCACTCTTTTACTATGAAGCCACGCTGTTGTGACACGTGGATTGGCATTGTCTTGCTGAAATAAGCAGGGGCGTCCACACTCTCCTTCTTGGATGGCAACATATGTTGCTCCAAAACCTGTATGTACCTTTCAGCATTAATGGTGCCTTCACAGATGTGTGAGTTACCCATGTATTGGGCACTAATACACCCCCATACCATCACACATGCTGGCTTTTCAACTTAACGCCTATAACAATCCGGATGGTTCTTTTCCTCTTTGGTCCGGAGGACACGACGTCCACAGTTTCCACAAAAAAATTTGAAATGTGGACTCGTCAGACCACAGAACACTTTTCCACTTTGCATCAGTCCATCTTAGATGAGCACGGGCGGCGTTTCTGGGTGTTGTTGATAAATGGCTTTCACTTTGCATAGTAGGGTTTGAACTTGTACTTACAGATGTAGCTTAAACTGTAGTTACTAACAAAGGTTTTTTTAAGTGTTCTTGAGCCCGTGTGGTGATATCCTTTACACACTGATGTCGGTTTTTGATGCTGTACCGCCTGAAGGATCGAAGGTCTGTAATATCATTGCTTACGTGCAGTGATTTCTCCAGATTCTCTGAACCTTTTGATGATATTACGGACCGTAGATGGTGAAATCCCAAAATTCCTTGCAATAGCTGGTTGAGAAATGTTGTTCTTAAACCGTTGGACAATTCGCTCACGCATTTGTTGACAAAGTGGTGACCCTCGCCCCCATCCTTGTTTGTGAATGACTGAGCATTTCACGGAAGCTGCTTTTATACCCAATCATGGCACCCACCTGTTCCCAATTAGCCTGTCCACCTGTGGGATGTTCCAAATACATTTTTGATGAGCATTCCTCAACTTTCTCAGTCTTTTTTGCCACTTGTGCCAGCTTTTTGTCAAACATGTTGCAGGCATCAAATTCCAAATGAGCTGATATTTGCTGACCAACAAGCATCTCCAGGCGAGCCCGTTTTACGGTTTAAAATACGGTTTTATTTTGCGTATCAAGTCTCTGGGTTGCTTTTCAGCAGTTGTCTTCTTCCGCTCTCCCTCCGGCTCCAACCACGTCTATCCTCCCGGTCGCTGCTTATACGGGTGATTAGATAACAAGGTGGGCCATCTACGCACCTGTCGCTGACTTCGAGGCCGGTCCTGGCACACCCCGGCCTCGCTGCAGGCCCGCAGGCCACGCCCCCCTCCACACAAAGTTTTCCAGCTTGAACGTTAAATATCTTGTCTTTGCAGTCTATTCAATTAAATGTAAGTTGAAAGGGATTTGCAAATCATTGTATTCTGTTTTTTATTGTGCCAAATGGTAAATGCGCTTTTCTACACTATTTCCACATTCACCCATTCACACACTTAATGGTTTTGGGGTTTGTATATTTTAAAAAGATGGAATAAAGGCAGCGCGATACGAAGAATGTTTTTTAAATAGTATTAAATAGCAGCGCTCCGATCCATCAGTTGCTGATCGGCCAATCTGACTCATGGATGATCGGTATGACAACCCCGACCGGAGCAGCCCGAGTATTTACTGTCAACCTCATAAAGACATTTTTTTCCCCCCTTCCAAAACATTCAAATGTATACATTAAAAGCACAGCCGCCCTATTAAGTTATCACGTCTTCTCAAATTGTATTCACGCGTGTCAGAAGTGCAAATTGCAGAGGCACACTGTGACATGAACACAATTCTCCTAAGCCGGGCCCCGGCAGACACAGGCTCCGCTTTGACCCCGTGCCACAGTTAATCAAGGGCCTATTCAACTGGGATTCTATAGTATTTTCAGCTCTGTCACTCTCCTTCTTTATCAGAGGCAAACTACATTTGTCTCTGTCTCCCACCACATCTTGCCCACTTCTCTATCCCTTCAATCATATCCTCTCCGTGGTCATCCTTTTTCTGGCTCTCTTTTGCATCATTTTCCTCTCCTCCTCGCTGTCATTTCTGTTCATCAATGTGCCTCCCCAGTTTCTTTGGAATTTTTAAAAAAGCACACACCAGCACACACATATAATTAAGACATCAAAGTCTGCAGTGGCCCAGTTTTCCGCCTTGAGCCATATCTAAAATTGAAATGCTGTCACTGCCTCTTTTTTTTTTTTTTCGTGGTTACTAACAATTGTGCAACGCGAAACTATTTGGATGGACTATACGCACAATTGAATAGCTTATCTCCACTAAAACTAGCCCACATGTGACTGACTTAAGTCTGGATTAGGGTTAATTGTACAAGGCGACCACAGTATTGCATTGCTATATAAATACAATTGATGCATAAATCTGTTTGATCCGGGCTTTAACGTGCCATTTTCCTCAAATTGGTGTTAGTACATGTGGAAATAGTCAATGTATGTATACATATTGAAGAATATAAACATTAAAATATACTGAATACTAGGGTTGCGCTATATACAAAACCCAAAACCAGTGAAGTTGGCACGTTGTGTAAATGGTAAATAAAAACAGAATACAATGATTTGCAAATCCTTTTCAACCTACCGTAATCTCCGCACTATAAGGCGCACCGGATTATAAGGCGCACCTTCAATGAATGGCCTATTTTAAAACTTTGTTCATATATATATATATATATATATATATATATATATATATATATATATATATATATATATATATATATATATATATATATATATATATATGTATATGTAATTATATAACATAACATTTTTATATACTATTATTATTATTATTATTATTATTAAACATACAGTGAGTAATAAGAGGGGTGGGAGTACATACATTTTTACTTCTTCTCACTCCTTTTCGGATATGTTTACATTAATGTTTATTTTAATTTCTTGTTTCTTTTTGCTTTTTATTATTACTATTATTATTATTATTATTATTGTTTTTGTTATTCATTCTTGAATGGCTTTTTTGTTATTTTTTGCAAAATTTGTTTGTTTTTGTTTTGTCTACATATTCGAAATAAACATGAAAGAAAGAAAGAAAGAAAGAATATATAAGGCGCACCGCATTATAAGGCACTTAGAATAGACGCGACAGTAGAGGCTGGTGTGGCGAGACCTGTTGTGGCTCAATATTGGTCCATATATAAGGCGCATCGGATTATAAGGCGCACTGTCAGCTTTTGAGAAAATTGGAGGTTTTTATGTGCGCCTTATAGTGCGGAAAAATACGGTATATTCAATTGAATAGACTGCAAAGACAAGATACTTCACGTTAGAACTGGTAAACTTTGTTATTTTTATGCAAATATCAGCAAAAAGTCCAAATTGTTTTTGGAAACTGTGGACGTCGAAAAGAACCATCCGGATTTCACCATCTACGGTCCGTAATAGCATCAAAAGGTTCAGAGAATCCGGAGAAATCCCTGCACGTAAGCAATGATATTACGGACCTTCCATCCCTCAGGCAGTACTGCATCAAAAAGCGACATCGGTGTGTAAAGGATATCACCACATGGGCTCAGGGACACTTCAGAAAACCACTGTCAGTAACTACAGTCGGTCGCTACATCTGTAAGTGCAAGTTGAAACTGTACTATGCAAAGCCAAAGCCATTTATCAACAACACCCAGAAACGCCGCCGGCTTCGCTGGGCCCCGAGCTCATCTAAGACTGGACTGATGCAAAGCGGGAAAGTGTTCTGTGGTCTGACGAGTCCACATTTCGAATTTTTTTGTGGAAACTCTGGACGTCGTGTCCTCCGGACCAAAGAGGAAAAGAACCATCCGGATTTCACCATCTACGGTCCGTAATAGCATCAAAATGTTCAGAGAATCTGGAGAAATCACTGCACGTAAGCAATGATATTACGGACCTTCGACCCCTCAGGCGGTACTGCATCAAAAAGCGACATCGGTGTGTAAAGGATATCACCACATGGGCTCAGGGACACTTCAGAAAACCACTGTCAGTAACTACAGTCGGTCGCTACATCTGTAAGTGCAAGTTAAAACTCTACCATGCAAAGCGAAACCAATTTATCAACAACACCCAGAAACGCCGCCGGCTTCGCTGGGCCCCGAGCTCATCCAAGACTGGACTGATGCAAAGCGGAAAAGTGTTCTGTGGTCTGACGAGTCCACATTTCGAATTTTTTTGTGGAAACTCTGGACGTCGTGTCCTCCGGACCAAAGAGGAAAAGAACCATCCGGATTTCACCATCTACGGTCCGTAATAGCATCAAAAGGTTCAGAGAATCTGGAGAAATCACTGCACGTAAGCAATGATATTACGGACCTTCGACCCCTCAGGCGGTACTGCATCAAAAAGCGACATCGGTGTGTAAAGGATATCACCACATGGGCTCGGGGACACTTCAGAAAACCACTGTCAGTAACTACAGTCGGTCGCTACATCTGTTAGTGCAAGTTGAAACTCTACTATGCAAAGCGAAAGCCATTTATCAACAACACCCAGAAACGCAGCCGGCTTCGCTGGGCCCCGAGCTCATCTAAGATGGACTGATGCAAAGTGGGAAAGTGTTCTGTGGTCTGACGAGTCCACATTACGAATTTTTTTGTGGAAACTCTGGACGTCGTGTCCTCCGGACCAGAGGAAAAAAAACATCCGGATTGTTCTAGGCACAAAGTTCATCTATGATGGTATCGGGGTGTATTGGGACGGCGTGGCGAAGTTGGGAGAGTGGCCGTGCCAGCAATCTGAGGGTTACTGGTTCAATCCCCACCTTCTACCACCCTAGTCACGTCCGTTGTGTCCTTGAGCAAGACACTTCACCCTTGCCCCTGATGGGACTGGTTAGCGCCGTGCATGGCAGCTCCCGCCATCGGTGTGTGAATGTGTGAATGTGTGTGTGTGTGTGAATGGGTGAATGTGGAAAATAGTGTCAAAGCACTTTGAGTTCCTTAGAAAGGTAGAAAAGCGCTATACAAGTACGACCCATTTACCATTTATTAGTGCCCAAGGCAGCTTTTGGAGCAACATATGTTGCCATCCGAGCAACGTTATCATGGACGCCCCTGCTTATTTCAGCAAGACAATGCCAAGCCACGTGTTACATCAACGTGGCTTCATAGTAAAAGAGTGCGGGTACTAGACTGGCCTGCCTGTAGTCCAGACCTGTCTCCCATTGAAAATGTGTGGCGCATTATGAAGCCTAAAATAGCACAATGGAGACCCCCGGACTGTTGAACAACTTAAGCTGTACATCAAGCAAGAATGGGAAAGAATTCCACCTGAAAAGCTTCAAAAAATGTGTCTCCTCAGTTCCCAAACGTTTACTGAGTGTTGTTAAAAGGAAAGGCCATGTAACACCTTTTGTATGAAAATAGACCTGACTAGACCCGCTCATCGGCAGTGCGCCTTATAATCCGGTGCGCCCTATGGTCCGGTAAATACGGTGCTTTATCATTGTGGATTTTTTTTTAAACAAAGACGTCCGATGACATCTAAAAGAGCCGTACAGTAAATGAAATGTAATGAGCTTTAACTAAGCGTCCTCTCCTGCAGAGTAATGACAACATGATGAAAGCAGGGGAAAGACTCCATTATGACTACAATCTCCTGTTGTCTCTAAGCCCAAACCACATGTTGGGAGAGAGGGACGCTGTCTTTTATCAGCAGCCAGTTCTTACATCATCCAGCCATTTTGTCCCTTGCGGGGGGGGGCTGGAGCCTATCCCAGCTGCACTCGGGCACAAGGCGGGGGTACACCCTGGACAAGTGTCCACCTCATGGCGGGCCCAACACTGATACACAACATTCACACTCGCATTCACACAATGCAACTACAATTACAAAACTAGTTCAGTGTGTAGGCGCCTCTCGCTTGGAACACAAATGTACACTTTGTGTGTCTCACTGTTGTAACACGTGCAGATTGTGGCTTGGCATCGTCTTGCTGAAATAAGCAGGGGCGTCCATGTAAAAGACGTTGCTTGGATGGCAACTTATGTTAGTCCAAAACCTGTATGTACCTTTCAGCATTAATGGTGCCTTCACAGATGTGTAAGTTACCCATGTCTTGGCCACTAATACACCCCCATACCATCACACATGCTGGCTTTTCAACTCTGCGCCTAGAACAATCCGGATGGTTCTTTTCCTCTACGACATGCACGGTTTCCAAAAAACAATTTGAAATGTGGACTCGTCAGACCACAGGACACTTTTCCGCTTTGCGTCAGTCCATCTTAAATGAGCTCGAGCCCAGCGAAGCATTTCTGGGTGTTGTTGATAAATGGCTTTGGCTTTTGCATAGTAGAGTTTTAACTTGCACGTACTGACGTAGCGACAAACTGTAGTTACTGACAGTCGTTTTCTGAAGTGTTCCTGAGCCCATGTGGTGATATCCTTTACACAAATGTCGCTTTTTGATAAAGTACCGCCTGAGGGATCGAAGGTCACAGGCATTGCCGCTTACGTGCAGTGATTTCTCCAGATTCTCTGAACCTTTTGATGATATTACGGACCGTAGATGGTGAAATCCCTAAATTCCTTGCAAAAGCTGGTTGAGAAAAGTTGTTCTTAAACAATTTGCTTAGTCATTTGTTCACAAAGTGGTGACCCTCGCCTCGTCCTTGTTTGTGAATGACTGAGCATTTCATGGAAGCTGCTTTGATACCCAATTAAGGCACCCACCTGTTGTCATGATCATGTTTTGTTATGTTCTGTTAGTTTTGGAGTCCCTTAGTTCCTGTTTTGTGCACCCTTGAGTTTGTTTTAGTTACCATGGTTACTTGTTATTTTCACCTGCCTCTGATTGGTGTTCAGGACGCTCACCTGATTCCCGAGCACTAATCAGAGGCATTATTTAAGCCTGCCTTCACCGGTCAGTCGGCCTGGCTTCATTGTTTGCTTCATGCTACGTTTACGTGAGTATTCCTTGTCTCTAGTCTATGCTAAGTGTTAGCCTTAGCGTCCGGTGGGATCGGCACGTTTTTTTCCCCTGACTTGTTTTCCGTTTTTGGTACTTGTTTGATTTCGACAATAAATCATGCTCCTACCTGCACGTCCTGTCCGGAGTTGTCCGTCTGCATCCCGGGGGAACGGACCCCGCAGTAAGCTGAGGATTTTAATTCGCTGGCAGTACATCATGTCTCTCAATTAGATACTCCAACTGTCAAAACATCTGGATGTTATATATTAAGGAGGTGGAGCCCATTTTATATTTCCTCTAACAGTCGAAACTACCCAAAAGCAGTGAAGTTGGCACGTTGTGTAAATGGTAAATAAAAACAGAATACAATGATTTGCAAATCCTTTTGAACTTATATTCCATTGAATAGACTGCAAAGACAAGATATTTAACGTTCGAAGTGGAAAATGTTGTTATTTTTTGTAAATATTAGCTCATTTGGAATTTGATGCCTGTGACATGTTTCAAAAAAGCTGGCACGAGTGGCAAAAAAGACAGAGAAAGTTGAGGAATGCTCATTAAAAACACATATTTGGAACATCCCACAGGTGAACAGGCTGATTGGGAACAGGTGGGTGCCGTGATCGGGTATAAAAGCAGCTTCCGTGAAATGCTCAGTCATTCACAAACAAGGACGGGGCGAGGGTCACCACTTTGTGAACAAATGCGTGAGCAAATTGTCGAACAATTTAAGAACAACATTTCTCAACCAGCTACTGCAAGGAATTTAGGGATTTCACCATCTACGGTCCGTAATATCATCAGAGAATCTGGAAAAATTTAAAAAAACAACCTTGAATGCCCGTGACTTTCGATCCCTCAGGCGGTACTGCGTCAAAAAGCGACATTAGTGTGTAAAGGATATCACCACATAAGCTCAGGAACACCTCAGAAAACCACTGTCAGTAACTACTGTTCGTCGCTACATCTGTAAGTGCGAGTTAAAACTCTACTATGCGACGCGAAAGCCATTTATCAACAACACCCAGAAACCTAGAAATCTTCTAAGATGGACTGATGCAAAGTGGGAACGTGTTCTGTGGTCTGACGAGTCCACATTTCAAATTGTTTTTGGAAACTGTGACTTGGATAATAAACACAACTTGCTTTTCATTTACACCAAGCATGGATTTCACCATCTACGGTCTGTAATATCATCAGAGAATCTGGAAAAATCAAAACCAACCTTGAATGCCCGTGACTTTCGATCCCTCAGGTGGTACTGCATTAAAAAGCGACATTAGTGTGTAAAGGATATCACCACATAAGCTCAGGAACACCTCAGAAAACCACTGTCAGTAACTACAGTTTGTCGCTACATCTGTAAGTGCGAGTTAAAACTCTACTATGCGACGCAAAAGCCATTTATCAACAACACCCAGAAACCCAAAAATCTTCTAAGATGGTCTGATGCAAAGTGGGAACGTGATGATATTACGGACCTTCGATCCCTCAGGCGGTACTGCGTCGAAAAGCGACATCAGTGTGTAAAGGATATCACCACATGGGCTCAGGAACACCTCAGAAAACCACTGTCAGTAACTACAGTCGGTCGCTACATCTGTAAGTGCGAGTTAAAACTCTACTATGCGACGCGAAAGCCATTTATCAACAACACCCAGAAACCCAGAAATCTTCTAAGATGGACTGATGCAAAGTGGGAACGTGTTCTGTGGTCTGACGAGTCCACATTTCAAATTGTTTTTGGAAACTGTGACTTGGACAATAAACACAACTTGCTTTTCATTTACACCAAGCATGGATTCCACCATTTACGGTCGGTAATATCATCAAAAGGTTCCGAGAATCTGGAGAAATCACTGCACGTAAGCGATGATATTACGGACCTTCGATCCCTCAGGCGGTACTGCGTCGAAAAGCGACATCAGTGTGTAAAGGATATCACCACATGGGCTCAGGAACACTTCAGAAAACCACTGTCAGTAACTACAGTCGGTCGCTACATCTGTAAGTGCGAGTTAAAACTCTACTATGCGACGCGAAAGCCATTTATCAACAACACCCAGAAACCCAGAAATCTTCTAAGATGGACTGATGCAAAGTGGGAACGTCTTCTGTGGTCTGGCGAGTCCACATTTCAAATTGTTTTTGGAAACTGTGACTTGGACAATAAACACAACTTGCTTTTCATTTACACCAAGCATGGATTTCCCCATTTACGGTCGGTAATATCATCAGAGAATCTGGAAAAATCAAAACCAACCTTGAATGCCCGTGACTTTCGATCCCTCAGGTGGTACTGCATTAAAAAGCGACATTAGTGTGTAAAGGATATCACCACATAAGCTCGGGAACACCTCAGAAAACCACTGTCAGTAACTACAGTTTGTCGCTACATCTGTAAGTGCGAGTTAAAACTCTACTATGCGACGCAAAAGCCATTTATCAACAACACCCAGAAACCCAGAAATCTTCTAAGATGGTCTGATGCAAAGTGGGAACGTGATGATATTACGGACCTTCGATCCCTCAGGCGGTACTGCGTCGAAAAGCGACATCAGTGTGTAAAGGATATCACCACATGGGCTCAGGAACACTTTAGAAAACCACTGTCAGTAACTACAGTCGGTCGCTACATCTGTAAGTGCGAGTTAAAACTCTACTATGCGACGCGAAAGCCATTTATCAACAACACCCAGAAATCTTCTAAGATGGACTGATGCAAAGTGGGAACGTGTTCTGTGGTCTGACGAGTCCACATTTCAAATTGTTTTTGGAAACTGTGACCTGGACAATAAACACAACTTGCTTTTCATTTACACCAAGCATGGATTTCACCATCTACGGTCGGTAATATCATCAAAAGGTTCAAAGAATCTGGAGAAATCACTGCACGTAAGCGATGATATTACGGACCTTCGATCCCTCAGGCGGTACTGCATCAAAAAGCGACATCAGTGTGTAAAGGATATCACCACATGTGCTCAGGAACACTTTACAAAACCACTGTCAGTAACTACAGTTCGTCGCTACATCTGTAAGTGCGAGTTAAAACTCTACTATGCGACGCGAAAGCCATTTATCAACAACACCCAGAAACCCAGAAATCTTCTAAGATGGACTGATGCAAAGTGGGAACGTGTTCTGTGGTCTGACGAGTCCACATTTCAAATTGTTTTTGGAAACTGTGACTTGGATAATAAACACAACTTGCTTTTCATTTACACCAAGCATGGATTTCACCATCTACGGTCCGTAATATCATCAGAGAATCTGGAAAAATCAAAACCAACCTTGAATGCCCGTGACTTTCGATCCCTCAGGTGGTACTGCATTAAAAAGCGACATTAGTGTGTAAAGGATATCACCACATAAGCTCAGGAACACCTCAGAAAATCACTGTCAGTAACTACAGTTTGTCGCTACATCTGTAAGTGCGAGTTAAAACTCTACTATGCGACGCAAAAGCCATTTATCAACAACACCCAGAAACCCAGAAATCTTCTAAGATGGTCTGATGCAAAGTGGGAACGTGATGATATTATGGACCTTCGATCCCTCAGGCGGTACTGCGTCGAAAAGCGACATCAGTGTGTAAAGGATATCACCACATGGGCTCAGGAACACCTCAGAAAACCACTGTCAGTAACTACAGTCGGTCGCTACATCTGTAAGTGCGAGTTAAAACTCTACTATGCAAAGCGAAAGCCATTTATCAACAACACCCAGAAACCCAGAAATCTTCTAAGATGGACTGATGCAAAGTGGGAACGTGTTCTGTGGTCTGACGAGTCCACATTTCAAATTGTTTTTGGAAACTGTGGACGAGGAAAAGAACCATCCGGACTGTTATAGGTGCAGAGTTCATAAGCCAGCATCTGTGATGGTATGGGGGTGTATTAGTGCCCAAGGCATGGGTAACTTACACATCTGTGAAGGCACCATTAATGCTGAAAGGTACATACAGGTTTTGGAGCAACATATGTTGCCATCCAAGCAAGGTCTTTTTCATGGACGCCCCTGCTTATTTCAGCAAGACAATGCCAAGAGACACTGATTTGATGAAGGTGTACATGTTCCACAAGAAATGGTGCATATGCCAAATGAGTTAACAAATGAGGAGCAGACTGTGATGTTTTGGTTGCGTAGAAACTAAACTTTAAAAAATTCATAAAAACCAAATCAAGACACGGTGACAGAGAGAGTGACAGACGGCTCCTAGATCTTCTTGTGTGGGAGTCATAAAGGTCCACTCCTTGTCTTTGAAGGGCCTTGCTGCAGTCACTCTGCATGACATCATGGCTGTGGGGCTTTATTGGGTGCACAAAGGGGGCTCTGTGTGGGCTCCCTGGAGAACTCATGTCAGTCAACCCTCCAATGGATGGGGGACAAGAGTTTTCACAGCCAGAGCTGTCTCCAGGTAGCAATTAGAAGCTCCAAACCCCCACAAACTAAGTTCTGTAGATCCATTTGTGCTTTTAACCCAAGTTTAGTGCAGCACTTTTTCATACTTTTTAGAGCAAACTTGCATATTTCATAGGGGGTTTTTTTTCTGCTCCGCTCCCCTTTTCCCATGTTTATTTGCTGTTTGCTGTCTGCGAACTCAATACCACTTGGAAGACAACCGTGCTGGAAATGTTGCAGGGGATGCTTTGAATCCACGGTGGTTGTGTGAAGATAAGAACACAAACCTTAACCATTAGATGTGTTTTTTAGGAACTGATTAAAATGTGTTTTGCAAAGCTATTTAAAATAGGTTTTGGGTATTTTCTCCTTCATTATACCA
Organism: Entelurus aequoreus; assembly: GCF_033978785.1. Taxonomy (NCBI): domain Eukaryota; kingdom Metazoa; phylum Chordata; class Actinopteri; order Syngnathiformes; family Syngnathidae; genus Entelurus; species Entelurus aequoreus. The sequence goes on from NC_084751.1 coordinate 42,120,542, forward strand.
GTTTTAAAGCAGATACAAATTGTGTTGTTTTCCTTGCAGCCTTTTCATAAGTTTGAGAGAGCAAAAACTGAAAGATATATATATAAATATATACAAACCCCGTTTCCATATGAGTTGGGAAATTGTGTTAGATGTAAATATAAACGGAATACAATGATTTGCAAATCCTTTTCAACCCATATTCAGTTGAATGCACTACAAAGACAACATATTTGATGTTCAAACTCATAAACTTTATTTTTTTTGTTGCAAATAATAATTAACTTAGAATTTCATGGCTGCAACACGTGCCAAAGTAGTTGGGAAAGGGCATGTTCACCACTGTGTTACATGGCCTTTCCTTTTAACAACACTCCGTAAACGTTTGGGAACTAAGGAGACACATTTTTGAAGCTTTTCAGGTGGAATTCTTTCCCATTCTTGCTTGATGTACAGCTTAAGTTGTTCAACAGTCCGGGGGTCTCCCTTGTGCTATTTTAGGCTTCATAATGCGCCACACATTTTCAATGGGAGACAGGTCTGGACTACAGGCAGGCCAGTCTAGTACCCGCACTCTTTTACTATGAAGCCACGTTGATGTAACACGTGGCTTGGCGTTGTCTTGCTGAAATAAGCAGGGGCGTCCATGGTAACGTTGCTTGGATGACGACATATGTTGCTCCAAAACCTGTATGTAGCTTTCAGCATTAATGGTGCCTTCACAGATGTGTAAGTTACCTATGTCTTGGGCACTAATACACCCCCATACCATCACACATGCTGGTTTTTCAACTTTGCGCCTATAACAATCCGGATGGTTCTTTTCCTCTTTGGTCCGGAGGACACGACGTCTACAGTTTCCAAAAAACAATTTGAAATGTGGACTCGTCAGACCACAGAACACTTTTCCACTTTGCATCAGTCCATCTTAGATGAGCTCAGGCCCAGCGAAGCAGACAGCGTTTCTGGGTGTTGTTGATAAACGGTTTTCGCCCTGCATAGGAGAGTTTTAACTTGCACTTACAGATGTAGCGACCAACTGTAGTTACTGACAGTGGGTTTCTGAAGTGTTCCTGAGCCAATGTGGTGATATCCTTTACACACTGATGTCGCTTGTTGATGCAGAACAGCCTGAGGGATCGAAGGTCACGGGCTTAGCTGCTTACGTGCAGTGATTTCTCCAGATTCTCTGAACCCTTTGATGATATTACGGAGCGTAGATGGTGAAATCCCTAAATTCCTTGCAATAGCTGGTTGAGAAAGGTTTTTCTTAAACTGTTCAACAATTTGCTCACGCATTTGTTGACAAAGTGGTGACCCTCACCCCATCCTTGTTTGTGAATGACTGAGCATTTCATGGAATCTACTTTTATACCCAATCATGGCACCCACCTGTTCCCAATGTGCCTGTTCACCTGTGGGATGTTCCAAATAAGTGTTTGATGAGCATTCCTCAACTTTATCAGTATTTATTGACACCTTTCCCATCTTCTTTGTCACGTGTTGCTGGCATAAAATTCTAAAGTTAATGTTTATTTGCAAAAAAAAAAAATGTTTATCAGTTTGAACATCAAATATGTTGTCTTTGTAGCATATTCAACTGAACATGGGTTGAAAATGATTTGCGAATCATTGTATTCCGTTTATATTACATCTAACACAATTTCCCAACTCATATGGAAACGGGTTTGTATATATATATATATATATATATATATATATATATATATATATATATATATATATATATATATATATATATATACACTACCGTTCAAAAGTTTGGGGTCACCCAAACAATTTTGTGGAATACCCTTCATTTCTAAGAACAAGAATAGACTGTCGAGTTTCAGATGAAAGTTCTCTTTTTCTGGCCATTTTGAGCGTTTAATTGACCCCACAAATGTGATGCTCCAGAAACTCAATCTGCTCAAAGGAAGGTCAGTTTTGTGGCTTCTGTAACGAGCTAAACTGTTTTCAGATGTGTGAACATGATTGCACAAGGGTTTTCTAATCATCAATTAGCCTTCTGAGTCAATGAGCAAACACATTGTACCATTAGAACACTGGAGTGATAGTTGCTGGAAATGGGCCTCTATACGCTTATGTAGATATTGCACCAAACACTAGACATTTGCAGATAGAATAGTCAATTACCACATTAGCAATGTATAGAGTGTATTTCTTTAAAGTTAAGACTAGTTTAAAGTTATTTTCATTGAAAAATAAGGACATTTCAATGTGACCCTAAACTTTTGAACGGTAGTGTATATATATATATATATATGTATATATATATATATATATATATATATATATATATATATATATATATATATATATATATATATATATATTTATATATATATATATATATATATATATATATATATATATATATATATATATATATATATATATATATATATATATATATATATATATATATATATATAGGAACCTGCAGTGTCCATCATGATAGTCAATACTAATGGATATTGATCCAGCACAAACCATACATACTTGTAATATTTTATGTATGCAATGTTTTATACCATTTTATATATATGCGACTAGTTTGCAAAAAAGCTGCAATTTCCCATCACTGAAAGACGTGCTTTCTCTCACACTACATATAATGAATTCCTCTTTAGATTAATGCCAGAAAGGCGCTCTTTGACAGCAGTGCTTGTGAGGAATAATTGTATGTGGTGTTGCCCAGCATGGGGCTAAATTCTAGTAACCGCCGAGCTGTCCAGAAGAATGTCTGCTTCTTCTAAATTACATCCATTGGGAGCGCCAAGAGGATTTTTTATTTTTTTATTTCAACTGGGTGGCAACATTTATGGAAGCACCTTGCAGTAATACAAATGTCCAATTTGTGTATATTCACAAATCAGACATTTATCAGTCATAATAAAGAACAAATGTATAACACAGTTTACAAAATGTGTCCTCTCTGTGGGACAAATGGACTAAAACACAACATGTTTCGCCATATCTTGCATTTGGTAGGGCGCAGACTTCTAGTATGCCATGTTTGTGGTAAGTTAGTGTATTTTTGTAATCGTCGGTAATGTAAAACACTCCCAAAACACATTGAAATGTCCTTATTTTTGAAGGAAAAGCACTGTACTTTTCAATGAAGATAACTTTAAACTAGTCTTAACTTTAAAGAAATACACTCTATACATTGCTAATGTGGTAAATGACTATTCTAGCTGCAAATGTCTGGTTTTTGGTGCAATATCTACATAGGTGTATAGAGGCCCATTTCCAGCAACTATCACTCCAGTGTTCTAATGGTACAATGTGTTTGCTCATTGGCTCAGAAGGCTAATTGATGATTAGAAAACCCTTGTGCAATCATGTTCACACATCTGAAAACAGTTTAGCTCGTCACAGAAGCTACAAAACTGACCTTCCTTTGAGCAGATTGAGTTTCTGGAGCATCACATTTGTGGGGTCAATTAAACGCTCAAAATGGCCAGAAAAAGAGAACTTTCATCTGAAACTCGACAGTCTATTCTTGTTCTTAGAAATGAAGGCTATTCCACAAAATTGTTTGGGTGACCCCAAACTTTTGAACGGTAGTGTATTTTAACACTGTATGTAAAAAGTAATCATACAGTTCAACTTACACAGAACGCAGAGCAATCTATGTCACTCATGACGTGACATTTCATTCTGATGTATCCTTTCAAAATCACAGTGATCCTACATCTCATATATATTCACCTAATTGTGTTGTCTTTTATTGTGTGATGATTCCAGACTGAAAATATGAGTACTTTGTTACACTGCAAAAAGTCAGCGTTCAAAAACAAGAAAAAAAAAATACAAAAATTTAAAGTATTTTACTTGAACTAATCAAAATTATCTGCCAATAGAACAAGAAAATTTGGCTTGTCAAGACTTTCCAAAACAAGTAAAATTAGCTAACTTCAATGAACCCAAAAATACCTTAAAATAAGTATATTCTCACTAATAACAAGTGCACTTTTCTTGGTAGAAAAAAAGAGACCTTTTTGCTCAATATGTTGAAAAATATTCTTAAATGAAGTAAATGCTAGTGCCATTATCTTGACATAATGATATGTGCTCGGCATTACATTTCTTGAAACCAGCAAACTTATACTAAAAACTAATTTATTGTTCTTAATGGAAAGGCAACAAGGCAACCGCTTGTTACTCTCGGGGTCTCCTAGCCGCTCAGGCAAATCATATTGTCTAAAAATGCATTTTTCCATCGATAACATGATATCATCGCGTCAAGTGCGTGCTCTTTCAGTCAATTAGTGCGCATATGAAAAAAAAATGTTGGCCCCCGGCCAACATTTTTTAAATTGTCATTTTGAGGAATTTATCTGAATGTGCATGAACTATTTCTGTTCAAAATAGTTTGAAATGTTAAATATTTAAATAATAACTGTCAGTTTACTGTACTGTGCCAACTGTACTACTATATGAGTACGTGTTGTCTATTGTTTCATTGGAAATAAAACAGCAAAGTCCATTTGGCTGTCATCTGTTTTAATTATGAGACACAATTGTGTCAAAGTCATGATTTTTTTTTTTCATGCTTGAAATAAGAAATGATTACTTTAAAAAAGTAGTTTTATACTTGTGAGTGTTGATGACACAGCTTTGCAACAGTTGATATTCTAGTTTCAAGCATGTTTTACTCAATATAGCTCATCAAATCTCAGCAACAAGCTGTAATATCTTACTGAGATCATTTAGGACCAAAACACTTAAAACAAGTAAAACACTCTAACATAAAATCTGCTTAGTGAGAAGAATGATCTTATCAGACAGAAAATAAGCAAATATCACCCTTATTTGAGATATTTCATTTTACTTAGATTGTAGTTTTTGCAGTGTACCCGTGACACAAAATGCATACAAAAATGTATTTTAAAAAAACATTTATCTAAAAAACAACACATATTGTTATGCATTTGTCTGCTTGTCGGTTATTTCTACATAAAAAAAAACAACCTTAAGCAATGTTTCCAGCTCTCTATTTATTCAGATTATACCGAATCAGCTTTTACGGCCAAGTATGTTAAACACACAAGGAATTTGACATGTTAAAAGTGGTTAACTAGCCATAATGATACCGTATTTTCCGGACCATTTATATAAGGCGCACTGCCGATGAGCGGGTCTTGTCAGGTCTATTTTCATACAAAAGGCGCACTGGATTATAAGGCGCATTAAAGGGGTCATAATATATTTTTTATTTTTTTTCTAAATGTAAAACACTTCCTTGTGGTCTACATAACATGTAATGGTGGTTCTTTGCTCAAAATGTTGCATACATGATGTTGTTTCTGTGGGCGGTCTTATTTACGTGGCTCACCTTAGACAGCGTCTTTTCTCCGTTGTAGCGGTGTAGCGTGCAAGGACGGGAGTGGAAGAAGTGTCAAAAGATGGCGCTAACTGTTTTAATGACATTCAGACTTTACTTCAATCAATAACGGAGCAGCATCTCCTCATCCGTGGCTCACTTGTGCAACAACAACGCCCGAACTCTCTAATAACTACATTTCCTTGGGTGAATAATGTAAACTCACTACACCGGTATGTTTTAGCGCTTCCATGGCGAGTTTACTGACAGATATAAGTAAGAACTTTACACTACTTCATATTAGAAATGGCAACAGCGGAGGATGAATGTCCCATAACAAGAAGATAGAGAAAAAGAAGAAGCTTATCGACTACGGTGTCGACACAGACTACAAAGGCGGACCTGCGCAAATTTTCAGGACTTATGCAGATCCCAAATACAGATCAGCAGGTACCAGAAGGTAAGAACAGTTGCTTTTTCATAATATTGCGAAACAAAACGGCAGATAATATGTCTTACCTTATACACACACCATAATAATACTCCTATGTTGAAGCACAGTACAATCCATCAAGCGGTGCGGCTTCGTAGCTTACCAAAGTCCTACTAAAACTTTTTGATAGATTTTTGAGCGCCGTGTGTAATGTTCTATATTTTCAATGGAACATATAACATTTTGGTGTTGTTTACTTGAGTCATATTGCAGTCTACACGTATATGTTATGTGTGACTGCCATCATATTGTGGTCTACACATATCTCTTATGTGTGACTGCCATCTACTGGTCGCCATTTCACCATGTACCAAATAAAATAGCTTCGAGGTCGGTAAGCACAACCAAAATTATTCCGTACATTAGGCGCACTGTTGAGTTTTGAGAAAATGAAAGGATTTTAAGTGCGCCTTATAGTCAGTAAATCAGCTAAACTCTCCATTGTTGTTATTGTCAAAAGTAGGGATGTCCGATAATATTGGACTGCCGATATTATCGGCTGATAAATCCTTTAAAATGTAATATCGGAAATTATCGGTATCGGTTTCAAAAAGTAAAATGTATGACTTTTTAAAACGGACGTAGGGAGAAGGACAGAGCGCCAATAAACCTTGAAGGCACTGCCTTTGCGTGCCGGCCCAGTCACATAAAATCACACACACAAGTGAATGCAAGGCATACTTGGTCGACAGCCATACAGGTCACACTGAGGGTGGACGTATAAACAACTTTAACACTGTTACAAATACGCGGCACACTGTGAACCCACACCAAACAAGAACGACAAACACATTTCGGGAGAACATCCGCACCGTAACACAACATAAACACAACAGAACAAATACCCAGAACCCCTTGCAGCACTAACTCTTCCGGGACGCTACAATATACACCCCCCCCGCCGCTACCCCTAAATCTCAACCTCCTCATGCTCTCTCAGGGAGAGCATGTCCCAAATTCCAAGCTGCTGGTTTGAGGCATGTTTAAAAAAAATAATGCACTTTTGTGACTTCAATAATAAATATGGCAGTGCCATGTTGGCATTTTTTTTTCCATAACTTGAGTTGATTTATTTTGGAAAACCTTGTTACATTGTTTAATGCATCCAGCGGGGCTTCACAACAAAATGAGGCATAATAATGTGTTCATTCCACCACTGTATATATCGGTATCGGTTGGTATCGGTATCTGTAATTAAGAGTTGGACAATATCGGAATATCGGATATCGGCAATAAAGCCATTATCGGACATCTCTAGTCAAAAGTGTACCGTATTTTTCGGACTATAAGTCGCAGTTTTTTTCATAGTTTGGCCAGGCTCCAGTGCGACTTATATATGTTTTTTTCCTTCTTTATCATGCATTTTCGGCAGGTGCGACTTATATATGTTTTTTTCCTTCTTTATTATGCATTTTCGGCAGGTGCGACTTATATATGTTTTTTTCCTTCTTTATTATGCATTTTCGGCAGGTGCGACTTATATATGTTTTTTTCCTTCTTTATTATGCATTTTCGGCAGGTGCGACTTATATATGTTTTTTTCCTTCTTTATTATGCATTTTCGGCAGGTGCGACTTATATATGTTTTTTTCCTTCTTTATTATGCATTTTCGGCAGGTGCGACTTATATATGTTTTTTTCCTTCTTTATTATGCATTTTCGGCAGGTGCGACTTATATATGTTTTTTTCCTTCTTTATTATGCATTTTCGGCAGGTGCGACTTATATATGTTTTTTTCCTTCTTTATTATGCATTTTCGGCAGGTGCGACTTATATATGTTTTTTTCCTTCTTTATTATGCATTTTCGGCAGGTGCGACTTATATATGTTGTTTTCCTTCTTTATTATGCATTTTCGGCAGGTGCGCCTTATATATGTTGTTTTCCTTCTTTATTGTGCATTTTCGGCAGGTGCGACTTATATATGTTTTTTTTCTTCTTTATCATGCATTTTCGGCAGGTGCGACTTATATATGTTTTTTTCCTTCTTTATTATGCATTTTCGGCAGGTGCGACTTATATATGTTTTTTTCCTTCTTTATTATGCATTTTCGGCAGGTGCGACTTATATATGTTTTTTTCCTTCTTTATTATGCATTTTCGGCAGGTGCGACTTATATATGTTTTTTTCCTTCTTTATTATGCATTTTCGGCAGGTGCGACTTATATATGTTTTTTTCCTTCTTTATTATGCATTTTCGGCAGGTGCGACTTATATATGTTTTTTTCCTTCTTTATTATGCATTTTCGGCAGGTGCGACTTATATATGTTTTTTTCCTTCTTTATTATGCATTTTCGGCAGGTGCGACTTATATATGTTTTTTTCCTTCTTTATTATGCATTTTCGGCAGGTGCGACTTATATGTTTTTTTCCTTCTTTATTATGCATTTTCGGCAGGTGCGACTTATATATGTTGTTTTCCTTCTTTATTATGCATTTTCGGCAGGTGCGACTTATATATGTTGTTTTCCTTCTTTATTATGCATTTTCGGCAGGTGCGACTTATATATGTTTTTTTCCTTCTTTATTATGCATTTTCGGCAGGTGCGACTTATATATGTTGTTTTCCTTCTTTATTATGCATTTTCGGCAGGTGCGACTTATATATGTTTTTTTCCTTCTTTATTATGCATTTTCGGCAGGTGCGACTTATATATGTTTTTTTCCTTCTTTATTATGCATTTTCGGCAGGTGCGACTTATATATGTTTTTTTCCTTCTTTATTATGCATTTTCGGCAGGTGCGACTTATATATGTTTTTTTCCTTCTTTATTGTGCATTTTCGGCAGGTGCGACTTATATATGTTTTTTTCCTTCTTTATTGTGCATTTTCGGCAGGTGCGACTTATATATGTTTTTTTCCTTCTTTATTGTGCATTTTCGGCAGGTGCGACTTATATATGTTTTTTTCCTTCTTTATTGTGCATTTTCGGCAGGTGCGACTTATATATGTTTTTTCCTTCTTTATTGTGCATTTTCGGCAGGTGCGACTTATATATGTTTTTTTCCTTCTTTATTATGCATTTTCGGCAGGCGCGACTTATATATGTTTTTTTCCTTCTTTATTATGCATTTTCGGCAGGCGCGACTTATATATGTTTTTTTCCTTCTTTATTATGCATTTTCGGCAGGCGCGACTTATATATGTTTTTTTCCTTCTTTATTATGCATTTTCGGCAGGCGCGACTTATATATGTTTTTTTCCTTCTTTATTATGCATTTTCGGCAGGCGTGACTTATATATGTTTTTTTCCTTCTTTATTATGCATTTTCGGCAGGTGCGACTTATATATGTTTTTTTCCTTCTTTATTATGCATTTTCGGCAGGTGCGACTTATATATGTTTTTTTCCTTCTTTATTATGCATTTTCGGCAGGTGCGACTTATATATGTTTTTTTCCTTCTTTATTATGCATTTTCGGCAGGTGCGACTTATATATGTTTTTTTCCTTCTTTATTATGCATTTTCGGCAGGTGCGACTTATATATGTTTTTTTCCTTCTTTATTATGCATTTTCGGCAGGTGCGACTTATATATGTTTTTTTCCTTCTTTATTATGCATTTTCGGCAGGTGCGACTTATATATGTTTTTGTCCTTCTTTATTATGCATTTTCGGCAGGTGCGACTTATATATGTTTTTTTCCTTCTTTATTATGCATTTTCGGCAGGTGCGACTTATATATGTTTTTTTCCTTCTTTATTATGCATTTTCGGCAGGTGCGACTTATATATGTTTTTTTCCTTCTTTATTATGCATTTTCGGCAGGTGCGACTTATATATGTTTTTTTCCTTCTTTATTATGCATTTTCGGCAGGTGCGACTTATATATGTTTTTTTCCTTCTTTATTATGCATTTTCGGCAGGTGCGACTTATATATGTTTTTTCCTTCTTTATTATGCATTTTCGGCAGGTGCGACTTATATATGTTTTTTTCCTTCTTTAGTATGCATTTTCGGCAGGTGCGACTTATATATGTTTTTTTCCTTCTTTATTATGCATTTTCGGCAGGTGCGACTTATATATGTTTTTTTCCTTCTTTATTATGCATTTTCGGCAGGTGCGACTTATATATGTTTTTTTCCTTCTTTATTATGCATTTTCGGCAGGTGCGACTTATATATGTTTTTTTCCTTCTTTATTATGCATTTTCGGCAGGTGCGACTTATATATGTTTTTTTCCTTCTTTATTATGCATTTTCGGCAGGTGCGACTTATATATGTTTTTTTCCTTCTTTATTATGCATTTTCGGCAGGTGCGACTTATATATGTTTTTTTCCTTCTTTATTATGCATTTTCGGCAGGTGCGACTTATATATGTTTTTTTCCTTCTTTATTATGCATTTTCGGCAGGTGCGACTTATATATGTTTTTTCCTTCTTTATTGTGCATTTTCGGCAGGTGCGACTTATATATGTTTTTTTCCTTCTTTATTATGCATTTTCGGCAGGCGCGACTTATATATGTTTTTTTCCTTCTTTATTATGCATTTTCGGCAGGCGCGACTTATATATGTTTTTTTCCTTCTTTATTACGCATTTTCGGCAGGCGCGACTTATATATGTTTTTTTCCTTCTTTATTATGCATTTTCGGCAGGCGCGACTTATATATGTTTTTTTCCTTCTTTATTATGCATTTTCGGCAGGCGCGACTTATATATGTTTTTTTCCTTCTTTATTATGCATTTTCGGCAGGCGCGACTTATATATGTTTTTTTCCTTCTTTATTATGCATTTTCGGCAGGCGCGACTTATATATGTTTTTTTCCTTCTTTATTATGCATTTTCGGCAGGTGCGACTTATATATGTTTTTTTCCTTCTTTATTATGCATTTTCGGCAGGCGCGACTTATATATGTTTTTTTCCTTCTTTATTATGCATTTTCGGCAGGTGCGACTTATATATGTTTTTTTCCTTCTTTATTATGCATTTTCGGCAGGTGCGACTTATATATGTTTTTTTCCTTCTTTATTATGCATTTTCGGCAGGTGCGACTTATATATGTTTTTTTCCTTCTTTATTATGCATTTTCGGCAGGTGCGACTTATATATGTTTTTTTCCTTCTTTATTGTGCATTTTCGGCAGGTGCGACTTATATATGTTTTTTTCCTTCTTTATTATGCATTTTCGGCAGGCGCGACTTATATATGTTTTTTTCCTTCTTTATTATGCATTTTCGGCAGGCGCGACTTATATATGTTTTTTTCCTTCTTTATTATGCATTTTCGGCAGGCGCGACTTATATATGTTTTTTTCCTTCTTTATTATGCATTTTCGGCAGGTCGACTTATACTCCGAAAAATACGGTAGTTGAAAATGTTCCATACTTAATTCAAAAGTGTGACTTTAAATCTGCAGTCGTATTCTCTGTTCCACACAAAGCCACACCGTGTCATGTCGCTTGATTTGTGCCGCTTTGGTAAGCGTGTGTCGTGCAAACAGGTGTCTCTGCAAAGCTATAACCGTGTAATTGATCCCAAAGGTTGTCTTATTGTGAATCACCTACCCTAAAGGCCATAATAGAGCGAGCCGATTAACACCCTCTTGTGTGAAACCCAATCCTCCATTTCTGCAGATTTGTGTCCAGTTAAAGACTTAAACACACACACACATTAGGGATAAGAAGAAAGTTCTTCATCAATCCATTGGTACTTTACTGGATAGCGAAGGTATGTTTTGCTTTCAGAGGGAAGTTATCTTCCTTTTGGTGTGAGGGGTGAAAGGTGACACGAGGTTATCGTGGTGACCTTACCCCTGTCCTCACCTCTGTGAAGGGCAGCTGGTTAGGTGTTGACGTCCCGTCAACAAGAGTATCACAAGATCCTGTTCACTCATCCTGCTTCGCTCTTAGAATTCTTCCTCACATGACACAGTTTCTTTGCATCGTTCTGCTCTCAACAGCACGTGCGTGAAAACAGGAGAATAGAACAGTTAAGTTCAAGTACCAATGATTGTCACACACACACTACAGGTGTGGCGAAATTATTCTCTGCATTTGACCCATCACCCTTGATCACACCCTGGGAGGTGAGGGGAGCAGTGAGCAGCAGCAGTGGTCACGCCCGGGAATAATTTTTGGTGATTTAACCCCCAATTCCAACCCTTGATGCTGAGTGCCAAGCAGGTCCCTTGTTCGTCTTAAAGGCCTACTGAAATGATTTTTATTTATTTAAACGGGGATAGCAGATCCATTCTATGTGTCATACTTGATCATTTCGCGATATTGCCATATTTTTGCTGAAAGGATTTAGTAGAGAACATCGACGATAAAGTTCGCAACTTTTGGTCGCTGATAAAAAAAAAAGCCTTGCCTGTACCGGAAGTAGCGTGACGTCGCAGGTTGAAAGGCTCCTCACATTTCCCCATTGTTTACACCAGCAGCGAGAGCGATTCGGACCGAGAAAGCGACGATTACCCCATTAATTTGAGCGAGGATGAAAGATTTGTGGATGAGGAACGTGAGAGTGAAGGACTAGAGTGCAGTGCAGGACGTACCTTTTTTCGCTCTGACCGTAACTTAGGTACAAGGGCTCATTGGATTCAACACTTTCTCCTTTTTCTATTGTGGATCACGGATTTGTATTTTAAACCACCTCGGATACTATATCCTCTTGAAAATGAGAGTCGAGAACGCGAAAAGGACATTCACAGTGACTTTTATCTCCACGACAATACATCGGCGAAGCACTTTAGCTACGGAGCTAACGTGATAGCATCGGGCTTAACTGCAGAGAGAAACAAAAGAAATAAACCCCTGACTGGAAGGATAGACAGAAAATCAACAATACTATTAAACCATGGACATGTAACTACACGGTTAATGCTTTCCAGCCTGGCGAAGCTTAACAATGCTGTTGCTAACGACGCCATTGAAGCTAACTTAGCTACGGGACCTCACAGAGCTATGCTAAAAACATTAGCTATCCACCTACGCCAGCCAGTCCTCATCTGCTCATCAACACCCGTGCTCACCTGCGATCGACGGCGCGACAAAGGACTTCACCCGATCATCGATGCGGTCGGCGGCTAGCGTCGGATAGCGCGTCTGCTATCTGACTCAAAGTCCTCCTGGTTGTGTTGCTGCAGCCAGCCGCTAATACACCGATCCCACCTACAGCTTTCTTCTTTGCAGTCTTCATTGTTCATTGAACAAATTGCAAAAGATTCACCAACACAGATGTCCAGAATACTGTGGAATTTTGCAATGAAAACAGAGCTTTTTGTATTGGATTCAATGGTGTCCGAATACTTCCGTTTCAACCATTGACGTCACATGCATACGTCATCATACATAGACGTTTTCAACCGGAAGTTTCCCGGGAAATTTAAAATTGCACTTTATAAGCCGTATTGGCATGTGTTGCAATGTTAAGATTTCATCATTGATATATAAACTATCAGACTGCGTGGTCGGTAGTAGTGGCTTTCAGTAGGCCTTTAACTACATTTGTGAGGGACGAGACATTGGTTGACCACAGGGCTTTTGTTGTGATTCTGGTTTTATGGTGCATTCCATTGGTACTGAGAAGTTGACATTTCCGAATTCCGAGTCGGAAGTTTCAACTGGAACGCCTCCGAAGGTCGAGTTTCCTACTTTGACAGTCGGTGTGTCATCACCACCACCGTGATGGCTGCTCTGAGTGTAAACAATAATAGGAGATTCTGTTATATCTATAGTTAGCACCGTCGCACTCACTCAGCCATATATGATGTAACGTATTTTCCGGACTATAAGGCGCACTTAACATCCTTTTCCCCCCCTCAAAACTCGACAGTGCGCCTTATAACCCGGTGTGCCTAATGTACGGAATAATTCTGGTTTTGCTTACCGACCTCGAAGCTATTTTATTTGGCACATGGTGTAATGTAACGTGGACCCCGACTTAAACAAGTTGAAAAACGTATTCGGGTGTTACCATTTAGTGGTCAATTGTACAGAATATGTACTGTACTGTGCAATCTACTAATAAAAGTTTCAATCAATCAATCAATCAATGATAAGTGTGACCAGTAGATGGCAGGCAAACATAAGAGATACGTGTAGACTCCAATATGATGGCAATATAACTCAAGTAAACAACGCTAACCTTTTATATGTTCCATTGAAAATATAGAACATTACACACGCCACTCAAAAAATTATCAAAATGTTTTAGTACGACCTTGGTAAGCTATGAAGCCGCACCGCTTGATGGATTGTACTGTGCTTCAACATAGGAGTATTATTATGGTGTGTGTATAAGGTAAGACATATTATCTGGCGTTTTGTTTCGCAATATTATGCAAAAGCAACTTTTCTTACCTTCTGGTACCTGCTGATCTGTATTTGGGATCTGCATAAATCCTGAAAATAGTGGTAGTCCGACATCGTAGTCGATAAGCATCTTCTTTTTGTCTATCTTCTTGTTATGGGACATTCATCCTCCACTGTTGCCATTTCTAATATAAAGTAGTGTAAAGTTCTCACTTATATCTGTCAGTAGACTCGCCATGAAACCGCTAAAACATACCGGTGTAGTGAGTTTACATTATTCACCCAAGGAACTTTAGTTATCAGAGAGTTCCGGTCGGACGTTTTTTCACGGGACACATTTCCGACCTTGTTATTGATTTAAGTAAAGTCTGAATGTCATTGAAACAGTTAGCGCCATCTTTTGACACAAGTAGACCATTCATCGGCAGTGCGCCTTATAAGCACCCTATGGTCCGGAAAATACGGTATTGTTGGACATATATAAATTTATATGGTAATGTTACTGTAGTGTAAATTACCTTTCTCATATGGTGTATAGGTTCTACATCGCTAGCAATGGCGTCTTTGTGTTTCCACCTTATCCATCACGTTTGAAGGTCGGAAGGGAGCACATATTTGTCCAGAAGTTCATCTAAGATGGACTGATACAAAGTGGAGAAGTGTTCTGTGGTCTTACGAGTCCACATTTCTAATTGTTTTTGGAAACTGTGGACGTCGTGTACTCCGGACCAAAGAGGAAAAGAACCATCCAGACTGTTGTAGGCGCAAAGTTCAAAAGCCAGCATCTGTAATGGTATGGGGGTGTATTAGTGCCCAAGACATGGGTAACTTACACATTTGTGAAGGCACCATTAATGCTGAAAGTTACATACAGGTTTTGGAGCAACATATGTTGCCATCCAAGCAACGTTATCATGGACGCCCCTGCTTATTTCAGCAAGACAGCGCCGAGCCACATTCTGCAACTGTTACAACAGCGTGGCTTCGTAGTAAAACAGTGCGGGTACTAGACTGGACTGCCTGTAGTCCAGACCTGTCTCCCATTGAAAATGTGTGGCGCATTATGAAGCCTAAAATACCACAACAGAGACCTCGGACTGTTGAACAACTTAAAGGCCTACTGAAAGCCACTACTACCGACCACGCAGTCTGATAGTTTATACATCAATGATGAAATCTTAACATTGCAACACATGCCAATACAGCCGGGTTAGATAACTAAAGTGCAATTTTAAATTTCCCGCGAAATAGCCTGCTGAAAACGTCTCGGTATGATGACGTTTGCGCGTGACGTCACGGATTGTAGCGGACATTTTGGGACACCATTGTGGCCAGCTATTAAGTCGTCTGTTTTCATCGCAAAGTTCCACAGTATTCTGGACATCTGTGTTGGTGAATCTTTTGCAATTTGTTTAATGAACAATGGAGACTGCAAAGAAGAAAGCTGTAGGTGGGAAGCGGTGTATTAGCGGCCGGTTGCAGCAACACAAACACGTAGAGAACTGGGACAACAGAGACTCTTACCAGGAGGACTTTGAGTTGGATAACAGACGCGCTACCGTGAGTACACAGCTGCGGCTTCCAAACATTTGATCGCTTGCCCGTACGTGCGTGCCGCTATGTGCATGTCACGTACGTGACTTTGGGGAAATATATGTGCTGTATGAACTTTGCGGAAGTGAACGGTACTTTGGGCTGTGGGATCTTTCATCCTCGCTCAAATTAATGGGGTAATCGTCGCTTTCTCGGTCCGAATCGCTCTCGCTGCTGGTGGCCATGATTGTAAACAATGTGCAGATGTGAGGAGCTCCACAACCTGTGACGTCACGCTACTTCCGGTACAGGCAAGGCTTTTTTATCAGCGACCAAAAGTTGCGAACTTTATCGTCGATGTTCTCTACTAAATCCTTTCAGCAAAAATATGGCAATATCGCGAAATGATCAAGTATGACACATAGAATGGACCTGCTATCCCGGTTTAAATAAGAAAATCTCATTTCAGTAGGCCTTTAAGCTGTACATCAAGCAAGAATGGGAAAGAATTCCACCTGAAAAGCTTCAAAAATTGGTCTCCTCAGTTCCCAAACGTTTACTGAGTGTTGTTTAAAGGAAAGGCCATGTAACACGGTTTAGGACGGTGCATAAGTTCTACTGGGCCCGGGCATGACGTTAAAGTGCATTCGGCAGTGGAGGCTCCTCTATGGGGTCTTGGGGCACGAGGAGGTTAACCCCTTTACTACTGTTACCCCAGGTGGCCCTTGGCAAAGGCCTAGTACCTGACTGCCCCCTAGCCAGGGATACGGCGAAGACCTCAACGGCGGAGCAGGCGGATGAAGGCTGCGGCAGAAAAGGGTCCCCAGTCGTCTTGGACTCCATGCCACTGGACCCTGACCCGATTCTGTAAATGATCGTGTGGTGACTGTCTGTGCACCAGCCTCCCCACGTTAAACTAAGTCACGCACAGGCATCCTCCATAAAGGGATACACCCCTGCCAGTGGGATCGTCATACTCGTTCGAGTGACCGCCGATGACTGGCATGTATTTGCTGGTCAATTTGACGTTGGACTATGTTCTCCAACAGATTTATTCGACTAGTGGCCCGGGGATCGGACACCAGACCAACCCACAAGTTCCGTTCAACTTGGAAGAGTTTTTATTTCATTATATTCCTAAAAAGAACAGAACACTTCAAACATTAGAGGATCTTTGACCAGCTTTGCTAGAAACAGCAGACAGCTCCTGTTCTATGGACAGAGCTATTCTTTTCTGAATTTAGTAACTCTGACAAACTAAGTAGACAAAAATGAACTGTCGACTGAAGAGGATGCTGGTTCTCAGGAATATACAACATAAGAATCATTGTCAAAGGAGAAATCCTGCCCCGCGGACCTTAGCTTTCTGGAAACGTGGCCCCCGAAGCGATTGAGTTGAATAGCCCTGTTCCAGACCGTTCAATCCCTATTCTGTTGCAGATAACTTTCTCTTAGTTAAAAAAAGGTGCCCTTGAACTGGAAAGCAACTGGAGTTCCACAAGAGGGTTATGTATTGAAGAGTGGTACACTCGGATTTGATCTTTGCTTTTGAAGTGTCTTTCTGAGCAAAGTCTGTGCTCTGAATCAAACTAAGCCGTCTTAAGCAGCGGCCTCAACTGCCTCTACTCGTCTTCCCTTTTCTCCTCCGCTCACTCCAGGGACGACTCCTTTCATTTTTTTTCTCCCCCCTCCGATGTGTTTCCATTGCATACTAATTGTTTATGAGACCATCTCGGTAAAGATGGGTCTTTTACAGGAATTACAATGAAGGAAGAGTCCGGACATGAATGTAGTGACGCAGTACTTTTTTGTCCGATGAGAGAAAATAGAGGCTGTGCAATGTCATATTTCTGCAAACATCATATTTGGCCGCATGCTGACAAACAGAAACAACAAAAAAATGAAATGTTTTTAGACATTATGCTTATTAAAACAGCTCAACACGAAAAGGATACAAGCACGTTTTTAAACAGAATTTTAAAAAAATACCTTAAGTGCGTTGGTGTCTTGCCAGATTTTCTGTTTTGTAGGAATACAGAATTTGTACTCCTGCTTTAGGAGCACTTGCCTTTAAAGGAGAGGAGCTACACTTCCATGTTTAGATAGCAGTTTCACGCATTAATAACACATGTGGATTGTTACGATCATGCTTTGATAAATAATAATAATAAAACAACTGTGCAAGACCTCTTTCTACCACCTCAGGAACATTGCTAAACTCCGCCCCTCACTCACCCTCTCTGATGCCGAGAGGCTCGTCCACGCCTTTGTCTCCTCCAGGCTAGACTACTGCAACGCACTTCTTGTCGGGATCCCCAGCAAGAACATCCAGAAGCTGCAATACATACAGAATAGTGCTGCTAGGATCCTGATGAGAGTGCGGAAATACGACCATATCACACTAATTCTCAAATCCCTTCACTGGCTTCCTGTTCCACTCAGGATTGAATACAAAGTCTCCCTACTAACCCACCAGTGCCTCCATGGAAATGCCCCCCTCTACCTCAAAAAACTACTCACCCCCAAATCCTCCATTCGACACCTCCGCTCCGGACAGGCTAACCTCTTCCAACCTCAGAGGACAAAGCTCCGCCGCTCCCAGCCTGTGGAACGCTCTCCCTGACCACCTGAGGGCGCCACAGACTGTGGATGCTTCTAAAAAAGGCTTAAAAACCCTTCTTTTTTAAAAAGCCTTTTTTAGATGTATGCATACTAGTTCTAGCTATTTGCCTGTTGTAGTTTTTATTTTTATTTATTTTTTATTATCTTTTTATTTATTTATTTGTTTTTTTAATACACTGTAGCACTTTGAGGTTGTTTACTCAATGTAAAGTGCTTTTTACAAATAAAAAGGCCAACACAGATAGACAGACAACATTCACACACTAGGGCCAATTTAGTGTTGCCAATCAACCTATCCCCAGGTGCATGTCTTTGAAAGTGTGAGGAAGCCGGAGTACCCGGAGGGAACCCACGCAGTCACGGGGAGAACATGCAAACCCCACACAGAAAGATCCCGAGCCTGTGATTGAACTCAGGAAAACTCAGGACCTTCGTATTGTGAGGCACATCTACTAACCCCTGTTCCACCGTGCTGCCCCACCAAATAATCACTTAAACAAATACTAAAATGTCAGGTTCAAACACTGATGACATCTATTAAACAAGACAAGAGGCAAATAATTAAACAGACAGAATTCAATTTTGCTCAATTGAGGAGAAACGTGTCGACCTGTAACCTCTTACAGTGTCACCCACGCTCTGGCGAAAGATTGTACGCCACCTCTCTTTATTTGGACTTTCCCTGTTTACATAACATCTGTTTCTAAAGGAATGGGGAGTATGTAAACAGTCATTGTTTTCGGTCTTATTAACACAAAAGAAAAAGATGCCTCGGGCTTGGGCTGGTCCTGGATTCAGCTTGAGCAGGTCTTCGATGACAATAGATAACCCCCTCCCGTCTCCTCCCATCGTACACAATGGAATTTTCCAAGCCTTTGGCTTGGTGCAACAAAGACAGCCTCTTGTCTGTTCATTGGGAACTCGGGGAATGGAAATTTTTTTGATAATTTACATACCATTTTTCTGACATAAAATACAGTGTTACTGTTCAAACTGTAATGTTGCAGTGGCCATAAGTCTTAAATATACTTGTTAAATAAAACCTCTGCCTTGTTTTTAATGAATAAGTAGGCCTACTATGCTACTTTATTCTAATATTGGTCATTATGACGGTTGGAGAACTAAGTGTTTTTCGGTACTCAGTGAAAAAGTTTAGGAACCACTGCTCTAGTCTACACCCTTTTAAGAACTTCTTTTTGACCTGGTTGAATTGTTTATCAGTTTGGCAAATGACATATATCAGTTCTATGAAGAATTAAGTATACACAGCCCCCCGTTGCACTGGATGTACCAGCCAAATGTTCTCGACATATTATGTAACACTTCTCGCTGCATGAAACTGTTATTCAGCAGGGGGAATCACATCCACTCATGTTGCACATTGTACTGCAGGGAGTCCCACGTCCTACATTTCAGTCCTTGAGATTAAATGCCCCTCATTTGTTTATCTCGCTAAGTCTGCGAAAGTTTTGAGAACAGCCTTCCACTTCCACTCCAAAAACACGCCGCTTACAGTGTCGGATTGTCAAGGGGTTTCCTAACATGATAAAGCTAAACACACAGCTGCCATATCGTTCTGTGTTTGAGGGAGCATGTTTTCTATTTCCAGTAACGATCCTGAGCTACTTTAATCCCCCCTGCCTTGCCTCCATCACTGTGGTCAAAAGTGTGGGGGGTGGATAAGGTCCCCGCCAGCCCCCGCGCCGCAGTTGGGAACAGCGCTGCTGAGATTGAGTTGCAGGTTTAACTGGAAATAGATTGCAAATAGAAGAGTTTTTGGGTTTTTTTTTCTGTCAGGCACCGGAGGGTTTGATCGAAACCGTCCCGACTGAAAACACAGCTCTGTTAGTGCTCTGCTTTAGGGCAAAAGACTAGACACTCGCGTTCAAGTGAGGTAAGACCTAGAAATTGGTACCGAGCAGGTAGTTTGATGACTTTAACGTCTTAGAGATGCTCAAAGTATTTTGGTTCCATTAAATTATAGCTAACGACTAACACTCTGGTGTATATATATCTGCACTACTTACTTGCAGAGGTGGGTAGAGTAGCCAGAAATTGTACTCAAGTAAGAGTACTGTTACTTTAGAGATTTATTACTCAAGTAAAAGTAAGGAGTAGTCACCCAAATATTTACTCGAGTAAAAGTAAAAAGTTTGTTGTGAAAAAACTACTCAAGTACTGAGTAACTGATGAGTAACCTGTTCGTTTAATGATGACGGCAACAAATAATGCACAAAAACATAAAAATAGCAATGAGCAAATTCGGAGCCAGGAATATCTCTTTAGCAACTAAAACAATAATATATATTAAATAATGATACATTAACATTAAAAAAAATAAGGCAAATTGAGCCACGATAACTTAACAGCACCATAGGCTCAGTAGGCAGAGATTACAAAGGAAAATAACAAGTTAGCCTTTACGCAAACCATAAACTGATAGGTGTGGGCTGCACCTGGGAACACACTGTGCACTTCTGATTGGTGTTTGTATGCATGCGTGTGTGTGTGTGTGTGTGTGTGTGTGTGTGTGTGTGTGTGTGTGTGTGTGTGTGTGTGTGTGTGTGTGTGTGTGTGTGTGTGTGTGTGTGTGTGTGTGTGTGTGTGTGTGTGTGTGTGTGTGTGTGTGTGTGTGTGTGTGTGTCTGTCTCTCTATGAGGCTGCAGTGCGTTAATAAATGTCCCCACACCATGTACATTTGACAGTGATCCATAGCAGGGAAGCTAACATCAGCCTACGGTGACAGACAAAATATCTACTAACGTTACTTACCACCATGTGCTTCCTCAAATTTGACGTTGAGTTCATGTAAGCTTAAGCTTGTTACCGCTGAAACTTTATGTGCAGTTAATCACGTGACCGCCTGGCTCTGTTTGATTGGTGAAACGGAGTCAGACGTCACCAGTGACTGCATTTGATTGGTGAAACGGAGTCAAACGTCACCAGTGACTGCATTTGATTGGTGAAACGGAGTCAAACGTCACCAGTGACCGCATTTGATTGGTGAAACGGAGTCAAACGTCACCAGTGACTGCATTTGATTGGTGAAACGGAGTCAGACGTCACCAGTGACCGCATTTGATTGGTGAAACGGAGTCAAACGTCACCAGTGACTGCATTTGATTGGTGAAACGGAGTCAAACGTCACCAGTGACTGCATTTGATTGGTGAAACGGAGTCAAACGTCACCAGTGACTGCATTTGATTGGTAAAACGGAGTCAAACGTCACCAGTGACTGCATTTGATTGGTGAAACGGAGTCAAACGTCACCAGTGACTGCATTTGATTGGGGAAACAGAGTCAAACGTCACCAGTGACTGCATTTGATTGGTGAAACGGAGTCAGACGTCACCAGTGACTGCATTTGATTGGTGAAACGGAGTCAAACGTCACCAGTGACTGCATTTGATTGGTGAAACGGAGTCAAACGTCACCAGTGACTGCATTTGATTGGTGAAACGGAGTCAAACGTCACCAGTGACTGCATTTGATTGGTGAAACGGAGTCAAACGTCACCAGTGACTGCATTTGATTGGTGAAACGGAGTCAGACGCCACCAGTGACTGCATTTGATTGAGGAAACGGAGTCAAACGTCACCAGTGACTGCATTTGATTGGTGAAACGGAGTCAGACGCCACCAGTGACTGCATTTGATTGGTGAAACGGAGTCAAACGTCACCAGTGACCGCATTTGATTGGTGAAACGGAGTCAAACGTCACCAGTGACTGCATTTGATTGGTGAAACGGAGTCAGACGTCACCAGTGACCGCATTTGATTGGTGAAACGGAGTCAAACGTCACCAGTGACTGCATTTGATTGGTGAAACGGAGTCAAACGTCACCAGTGACTGCATTTGATTGGTGAAACGGAGTCAAACGTCACCAGTGACTGCATTTGATTGGTAAAACGGAGTCAAACGTCACCAGTGACTGCATTTGATTGGTGAAACGGAGTCAAACGTCACCAGTGACTGCATTTGATTGGGGAAACAGAGTCAAACGTCACCAGTGACTGCATTTGATTGGTGAAACGGAGTCAGACGTCACCAGTGACTGCATTTGATTGGTGAAACGGAGTCAAACGTCACCAGTGACTGCATTTGATTGGTGAAACGGAGTCAAACGTCACCAGTGACTGCATTTGATTGGTGAAACGGAGTCAAACGTCACCAGTGACTGCATTTGATTGGTGAAACGGAGTCAAACGTCACCAGTGACTGCATTTGATTGGTGAAACGGAGTCAGACGCCACCAGTGACTGCATTTGATTGAGGAAACGGAGTCAAACGTCACCAGTGACTGCATTTGATTGGTGAAACGGAGTCAGACGCCACCAGTGACTGCATTTGATTGGTGAAACGGAGTCAAACGTCACCAGTGACTGCATTTGATTGGTGAAACGGAGTCAAACGTCACCAGTGACTGCATTTGATTGGTGAAACGGAGTCAGACGTCACCAGTGATGCGATAGATCCTACTTTGAAGGTCTGTCTGACAAAGCAACACAAACAAAGCGTGCATTAACAGATCGATAAAAATCAGTAACGAGCTGAATGTAGATAAATGGAGCGGAGTAAAAGTAGCGTTTATTCTCTATAAATATACTCAAGTAAAAGTAAAAAGTATGTTGCATTAAAACTACTCTTAGAAGTACAACACCACACCTAGTGTGTGTGTGACAATCATTGGTACTTTAACTTAACTTTAACTTATCTCAAAAGTTACTCAAGTAGATGTAAAGGAGTAAATATAGTCCGTGTTTTCCGGACTATAAGGCTTTTTCTCAAAAATCGACAGTGCGCCTTATTACCCGGTGCGCCCAATGTGCGGAATAATTCTGGCTGTGCTTACCGACCTCCAATCAATTTTACTTGGTACATGGTGTAGTGATAAGTCTGACCAGTAGATGGCAGTCACACATAAGAGATACGTGTAGACCAGGGTTTTTCAACCTTTTTTGAGCCAAGGCACATTTTTTTCATTGACAAAATGCAGAGGCACACCACGAGCAGAAAACATTAAAAAATGAAACTCAGTAGCCGATATTGACAGTAAAAAGTCGTTCTCGCAATTGTTGGATATGACTTTAAAGCATAACCAAGCATGCATCACTATAGCTCTTGTCTCAAAGTAGGTGTACTGTCACCACCTGTCACATCACGCCGTGACTTATTTGGAGTTTTTTGGTGTCTTCCTGTGTGTAGTGTTTTAGTTCTTGTCTTGCGCTCCTATTTTGGTGTCTTTTTCCCCTTTTTTGGTATTTTCCTGTAGCAGTTTCATGTCTTCCTTTGAGCGATATTTCCCGCATCTACTTTGTTGTAGTAATCAAGAATATTTCAGTTGTTTTTATCCTTTTTTGTGGGGACATTGTTGATTGTCATGTCATGTTCGGATGTACATTGTGGACGCCGTCTTTGCTCCACAGTAAGTCTTTGCTGTCGTCCAGCAATCTGTTTTTGTTTACTTTGTAGCCAGTTCAGTTTTAGTTTCGTTCTGCACAGCCTTACCTAAGCTTCAATGCCTTTTCTTAGGGGCACTCACCTTTTGTTTATTTTTGGTTTAAGCATTAGACACCTTTTTACCTGCACACTGCCTCCCGCTGTTTCCCACATCTACAAAGCAATTAGCTACCTGCTGCCACCTACTGATATGGAAGAGTATTACACGGTTACTCTGCCGAGCTCTAGACAGCACCGACACTCAACAACAACACATCATTTGCAGACTTTGAATTTATTATGGGTCTACTGAAAATGTGAGCAAATGTTTTGGGTCAAAAGTATACATACAGCAATGTTAATATTTGCTTACATGTCCCTTGGCAAGTTTCACTGCAATAAGGCGCTTTTGGTAGCCATCCACAAGCTTCTGCTTGAATTTTTGACCACTCCTCTTGACAAAATTGGTGCAGTTCAGCTAAATTTGTTGGTTTTCTTGACATGGACTTGTTTCTTCAGCATTGTCCACACGTTTAAGTCAGGACTTTGGGAAGGCCATTCTAAAACCTTCATTCTAGATGGTCTGTAAAACATAATCTATGCAACACTTTCACCAAGGAACCACCATTACATGTTATTTAGACCACAAGATAGTGTTTTAAATTTAGAAAAAAAAATCATAACATGACCCCGTGGAGGTCTTGCTCCTCCGGGTTCTCCGGACCACCAATGACGGACATGACAGCCGTGTTCATCTTTGTGAACAATGATTTATTTTGCAATCAGTGTTCTTTTTCAGTCTTTGGGCTGCGTGTCGTGCTCGTACTCGTTCTCCATCAACAACAACCTCAACCTCTCCTTCCCGACTGCTGCCTTTTAACAGAGCGACAAACACTCTCAGCCGGGTCATCTACGCACCTGTCGCTGATCTCGAAGCCGGTCCTGGCACACCCCGCTTCGCTGCAGGTCCGCAGTCCACGCCCCCCCACAGACCCCTTTAATGCGCCTTATAAAATACACCTGAATAGACCCGTTTATCGGCAGTGTGCCCTATGGTCCATATGCTGAGTTCTGGTAAATATATGCCCGATGCTCGGATGCGGCTACAACTCGCATGTATCCCACACAACAGTAACTAAGGACTTTCACTCATCAAATTGCTATAGGGGTATTGGCATTGAAGATACCTATACCTTGTGACGGTTCACTGAAAGGTAATTGAAATCCCCATTGGCCAGTCAGCGGTACTACAATAAACATAACGTTTTCTCCGTTTTTGTTCAAAGACTGGTGAATATTCCCTGAACTGAAGTTGAATGAAGGATGCTTTGTAGGTTTGGCAAAGCTCTGATCAGCTGATATTCTTAGAAATAGTTTAATTTCATGTTATTGATGAGATTAATTGCTATATATTATTTCTGTTGTGTAATCAACTGTTTTGCTCTGAAGTCAGCTGCAAGTGTGTGTGTGTGTTCGTGCATTTTGAGTGATGAGCAGGGCTTTAAACTTTTGAACCGAGTGAACCAGCCAAACATTGAAACCCACATGAGCTTTGATTTTTTTTTTTTTTTTTTTTTAGTCTAGGTCCAACTTAAGTTCCCATGACAGCATACAACACCAGACTAAATTCCATGAAAGTGGATATAAAAAGTCGCAGAAGTTGTGCGTTTTTTCCGTTAGACGGTTCAGCATCTGGTTTGGAATACAAGTACGTGGATCTCTGTAAACATGCGTTGTGCCGCCAAGCTTTGTTTGTCTCTCCGACTCTCGCTCTCACTCTTAAAGGCCTACTGAAAGCCACTACTACCAACCACGCAGTCTGATAGTTTATATATCAATGATGAAATCTTAACATTGCAACACATGCCAATACGGCCGGGTTAACTTATAAAGTGCAATTTTAAACTTCCGGTTCAAAACGCCTTTGGAGGATGACATATGCGCGTGAGGTCGCGAGGTTCACGGAAGTGTTTGGACACAATACACAGAGCTCTGTTTTCTTCGACAAAATTCCACAGTATTCTGGACATCTGTGTTGGTGAATCTTTTTGCAATTTCTTTAATGAACAATGGAGGCTGCAAAGAAGAACGTTGTAGGTGGGATCGGTGTATTAGCGGCTGGCTGCAGCAACACAACAAGGACTACTTACCCTGATAGCAGACGCCTAGCCGATGCTAGCCGCCAAACCCACGGGTGAAGTCCTTCTTCGCGCCGTCGATCG
Source organism: Entelurus aequoreus (assembly GCF_033978785.1). Classification (NCBI taxonomy): domain Eukaryota; kingdom Metazoa; phylum Chordata; class Actinopteri; order Syngnathiformes; family Syngnathidae; genus Entelurus; species Entelurus aequoreus. The sequence goes on from NC_084751.1 coordinate 42,146,445, forward strand.
CTGGAACGCAGGTGAGCACGGGTGTTGAGGAGCAGATGAGGGCTGGCTGGCGTAGGTGGAGCGCTAATGTTTTTATCATAGCTCTGTGAGGTCCGGTTGCTAAGTTAGCCTTAGCGTCGTTAGCAACAGCGTTGTTAAGCTTTACCAGGCTGAGAATTATTAACCGTGTAGTTACATGTACATGGTTTAATAGTATTGTTGATCTTCTGTCTATCCTTCCAGTCAGGGATTTATTTATTTTGTTTCTATCTGCATTTGAGAACGATGCTATCACGTTAGCTCAGTAGCTAAGTGTGTCACCGATGTATTGTCGTGGAGATAAAAGTCACTGTGAATGTCCATTTCGTGTGCTCGACTCTCATTTTCAAGAGGATATAGTATCCGAGGTGGTTTAAAATACAAATCCGTGATCCACAATAGAAAAAGGAGAGTGTGGAATCCAATGAGACCTTGTACCTAAGTTACGGTCAGAGCGAAAAAAGATACGTCCTGCACTGCCTCTAGTTCTTCACTCTAACGTTCCTCATCCACGAATCTTTCATCCTCGCTCAAATTAATGGGGTAATCGTCGCTTTGTCGCTCCGAGTCTCTCTCGCTCCATTGTAAACAAAGGAAAATTGTGAGGAATATTACCTCCTGCGACGTCACGCTACTTCCGGTACAGGCAAGGCTTTTTTATCAGCGAGCAAAAGTTGCGAACTTTATCGTCGATTTTCTCTACTAAATCCTTTCAGCAAAAATATGGCAATATCGCGAAATGATCAAGTATGACACATAGAATGGATCTGCTATTCCCGTTTGAATAAAAAAAATTCATTTCAGTAGGCCTTTAAGACCTTAAAAAAAGTGAAGTGTGTTCATGTTTGCCTGGACTTGCCTTCTTCAGCTTTAGCAACCATGCATTGTACAATTTGATCATATTGTCAGACTCTACTGACTGTAATTGAACTGCATGGTACTGTACTTCAATCAATCAATGTCAATCAATCAATGTTTACTTACACTACCGTTCAAAAGTTTGGGGTCACCCAAACAATTTTGTGGACTAGCCTTCATTTCTAAGAACAAGAATAGACTGTCGAGTTTCAGATGAAAGTTCTCTTTTTCTGGCCATTTTGAGCGTTTGATTGACCCCACAAATGTGATGCTCCAGAAACTCAATCTGCTCAAAGGAAGGTCAGTTTTGTAGCTTCTGTAACGAGCTAAACTGCTTTCAGATGTGTGAACATGATTGCACAAGGGTTTTCTAATCATCAATTAGCCTTCTGAGCCAATGAGCAAACACATTGTACCATTAGAACACTGGAGTGATAGTTGCTGGAAATGGGCCTCTATACACCTATGTAGATATTGCACCAACAACCAGACATTTGCAGCTAGAATAGTCATTTACCACATTAGCAATGTATAGAGTGTATTTCTTTAAAGTTAAGACTAGTTTAAAGTTATCTTCATTGAAAAGTACAGTGCTTTTCCTTCAAAAATAAGGACATTTCAATGTGACCCCAAACTTTTGAACGGTAGTGTATATAGCCCTAAATCACGAGTGTCTCAAAGGGCTGCACGAGCCACAACGACATCCTCGGCTCAGATCCCACATCAGGGCAAGGAAAAACTCAACCCAATGGGACAATGAGAAACCTTGGAATGGACCGCGGATAGCAAAAGGCAAAGAAGGATGACCTTCAGAAGAAGTATTTTATTTTTTTTATTTTATTCTTTCATCAGAACTCCGTTTAAGAGTGAAGGAGAGAAGAATGACAAGTTCAAGATTTTAAACAGTTCCTGCTCTGCAGTGGTACCTCGGTTTCTGTCAGTCATCTGTTCCAAAAAGTCCGATAAAGACCGAATCGTACAACGACCGAAGCAATTTGTCACTTTAATTTCACACAAAACACGTTGCACAGAGGACACTCACCGTTGTACATGCAGAAAACAATGCAAAATACAAACGCAAAACCAGTGAAGTTGGCACGTTGTGTAAATGGTAAATAAAAACAGATAACAATGATTTGCAAATCCTTTTCAACTTATATTCAATTGAATAGACTGCAAAGACAAGATATTTAATGTTCCAACTGGTAAACGTTGTTATTTTTTGCAAATATTAGCTCATTTGGAATTCGATGCCTGCAACATGTTTCCAAAAAGCTGGCACAAGTGGCAAAAAAGACTGAGAAAGTTGAGGAATGCTCATCAAACACTTATTTGGGAACATCCCACAGGTGAGCAGGCTAATTGGGAACAGGTGGGTGCCATGATTGGGTATAAAAGCAGATTCCGTGAAATGCTCAGTCGTTCACAAACAAGGACGGGGCGAGGGTCACCACTTTGTCAACAAATGTGTGAGCAAATTGTCGAACAGTTTAAGAACAATATTTCTCAACCAAGGAATTTAAGGATTTCACCATCTACGGTCCGTAATAGCATCAAAAGGTTCAGAGAATCTGGAGAAATCACTGCACGTAAGCGATGATATTACGGACCTTCGATCCCTCGGGCGGTGCTGCATCAAAAAGCGGCATCAGTGTGTAAAGGATATCACCACATGGGCTCAGGAACACTTCAGAAAACCACTGTCCGTAACTACAGTCGGTCGCTACATCTGTAAGTGCAAGTTAAAACTCTACTATGCAAAGCGAAAGCCATTTATCAACAACACCCAGAAACGCCGCCGGCTTCGCTGTGCCCGAGTTCATCTAAGATGGACTAATGCAAAGTGTAAACGTATCGTGGACGAGTCCACATTTCAAATTGTTTGGAAACTGTGGACGTCATGTCCTCCGGACCAAAGAGGAAAAGAACCATCCGGATTGTTATAGGCACAAAGTTCAAAAGCCAGCATGTGTGATGGTATGGGGGTGTATTAGTGCCCAAGGCATGGGTAACTTACACATCTGTGAAGGCGCCATTAATGCTGAAAGGTACATACAGGTTTTGGAGCAATATATGTTGTCATCCAAGCAACATTATCATGGACGCCCCTGCTTATTTCAGCAATACAATGCCAAGCCATATTCTGCATGTGTTAACATCGTAGTACTAGACTGGCCTGCCTGTAGTCCAGACCTGTCTCCCATTGAAAATGTGTGGCGCATTATGAAGCCTAAAATAGCACAAGGGAGACCCCCGGACTGTTGAACAACTTAAGCTGTACATCAAGCAAGAATGGGAAATAATTCCACCTGAGAAGCTTCAAAAATGTGTCTCCTCAGTTCCCAAACGTTTACTGAGTGTTGTTAAAAGGAAAGGCCATGTAACACAGTGGTAAAAAATGCCCCTGTGACAACTTTTTTTTGCAATGTGTTGCTGCCATTAAATTCTAAGTTAATGATTATTTGCAACAACAAAACTAAGTTTCTCAGTTGGAACATTAAATATCTTGTCTTTGCAGTCTATTCAATTGAATATAAGTTGAAAAGGATTTGCAAATCATTGTATTCTCTTTTTATTTACGAATTACACAACGTGCCAACTTCACTGCTTTTGGGTTTTGTATAAATGAACACTTTCATCATCACTTTGACCTTTTATTGAACATTCATCAGGGTGGAGCCAAACTTTGCAATGAATCCTCGCTTTAATTTGATAGTGTTCACACCTTTTTTTTTATCAACTTCCTTTGGCCCCATGGTGGCTTATTTTGCACACTGCAAAAACTGAAATCTAAGTAAGATGAAATATCTCAAATAAGGGTGATATTTGCTTATTTTCTGTCTGATAAGATAATTCTTCTCACTAAGCAGATTTTATGTTAGAGTGTTTTACTTGTTTTAAGGGTTTTGGTCCTAAATGATCTCAGTAAGATATTACAGCTTGTTACTGAGATTTGATGAGCTATATTGAGTAAAACATGCTTGAAACTAGAATATCAACTGTTGCAAAGCTGTGTCATCAACACTCACAAGTATAAAACTACTTTTTTAAAGTAATCATTTCTTATTTCAAGCATGAAATAAAAAATCGTGACTTTGACACAATTGTGTCTCATAAATAAAACAGATGACAGCCAAATGGACTTTGCTGTTTTATTTTCAATGAAACAATAGAAAATACGTACTCATATAGTAGTGCAGTTGGCACAGTACAGTAAACTGACAGTTAATATTTAAACATTTCACATGTGACATTTCTAACTATTTTGAACAGAAATAGTTCATGCACATTCAGATAAATTCTTCAAAATTACAATTAAAACATTTTTGGCCGGGGGCCGGGCTGTATATATGCGCACTAATGGACTGAAAGAGCATGCACTTGGCGCGATGATGTCATGTTATCCATGGAAAAATGCATTTTTAGACAATATGATTTGCCTGAGCGGCTAGGAGACCCCGAGAGTAACAAGCGGTTGCCTTGTTGCCTTTCCATTAAGAACAATAAACTAGTTTTTAGTATAAGTTTGCTGGTTTCAAGAAATGTAATGCCGAGCGCATATCATTATGTCAAGATAATGGCACTAGCATTTACTTCATTTAAGAATATTTTTCAGCATATTGAGCAAAAAGGTCTCTTATTTGTTTTTTCTACCAAGAAAAGTGCACTTGTTATTAGTGAGAATATACTTATTTTAAGGTATTTTTGGGTTCATTGAGGTTAGCTAATTTTACTTTTTTTGGAAAGTCTTGACAAGCCAAATGTTCTTGTTCTATTGGCAGATAATTTTGCTTAGTTCAAATAAAATACCCCTCATTTTTGTATTTTTTTCCCTTGTTTTTGAACACTGACTTTTTGCAGTGTGCACATTCAGATGAATTCTTCAAAATTACAAAAAAAAATGTTTTGGCCGGGGGCCGGGCTGTATATATGCGCACTAATGGACTGAAAGAGCACGCACTTGGCGCGATAATGTCATGTTATCGATGGAAAAATGCATTTTTAGACAATATGATTTGCCTGAGCGGCTAGGAGACCCCGAGAGTAACAAGCGGTTGCCTTGTTGCCTTTCCATTAAGAACAATAAATTAGTTTTTAGTATAAGTTTGCTGGTTCCAAGAAATGTAATGCCGAGCGCATATCATTATGTCAAGATAATGGCACTAGCATTTACTTCATTTAAGAATATTTTTCAACATATTGAGCAAAAAGGTCTCTTATTTGTTTTTTCTACCAAGAAAAGTGCACTTGTTATTAGTGAGAATATACTTATTTTAAGGTATTTTTGGGTTCATTGAGGTTAGCTAATTTTACTTGTTCTGGAAAGTCTTGACAAGACAAATTTTCTTGTTCTATTGGCAGATAATTTTGCTTAGTTCAAATAAAATACCCCTCATTTTTGTATTTTTTTCCCTTGTTTTTGAACACTGACTTTTTGCAGTGAAATCCTACAAAAAACCGAGGTACTACTGTAGTTTATTTTCTACTATACCGGTACGCCGTCTTCCGGAATTCTGATTGTCGTACATTCGGGGTCCCGTGGAGCCTGTCAATAGCGTGCATAAAAGACTTCCTGGGGTAGAATGGTGTGAGATACCGCTGTGCAACACTTAGCTTTAAAGCAGACATGAACAGGATGGAAGATAGAAAGAGTATTGCATGTATCAAATCTGCACGTGTCTCTCTTTTTAGCACGTGTTGCATATTTAACATCATCAGCTGCAGCAGTTCCACTACGGGTGTCTGTTAATGCCGTGCCAGCGCTGCTTTTTGACCTGTCTGTGTGTGTGTTTGTGTACGTTGATGTTCCAGCTGAACTCCCCATGAACTCGGTCAGCAGCACCGAGGACATTAAGCCCCCGCTGGGTCTCAACGGCGTGATGAAAGTGCCCGCCCAGCCCTCCGGCACGGCCCTGTCGCTCACCAAACACATATGCGCCATCTGCGGTGACCGCTCCTCAGGTGAGTCGCACGCATCGTTATAGTGTCGTCACGGACGGGGATGGAATGGGAGGGTCGTATACAGTCGTGGTCAAAGTTGACATACACTTGTAAAGAACATAATGTCATGGATGTCTTGAGTTTCCAATCATTTCTACAACTCTTATGTTTTTTGTGATAGAGCAGGGGTCACCAACGCGGTGCCCGCGGGCACCAGGTAGCCCGTAAGGACCAGATGAGTAGCCCGCTGGCCTGTTCTAAAAATAGCTCAAATAGCAGCACTTACCAGTGAGCTGCCTCTATTTTTAAATTTTATTTATTTACTAGCAAGCTGGTCTCGCTTTGCTCGACATTTTTAATTCTAAGAGAGACAAAACTCAAATAGAATTTGAAAAACCAAGAAATGTTTTAAAGACTTGGTCTTCACTTGTTTAAATAAATTCATTATTTTTTTTATTTTGCTTCTTATATCTTTCAGAAAGACAATTTTAGAGAAAAAAAATACAACCTTAAAAATGATTTTAGGATTTTTAAACACATATACCTTTTTACCTTTAAATTCCTTCCTCTTCTTTCCTGACAATTTAAATCAATGTTCGAGTAAAT
>NC_084751.1:42157867-42182867 GCF_033978785.1 Entelurus aequoreus
CTATGGAAGCGCTAAAACTAGGGATGTCCGATAATGGCTTTTTGCCGATATCCGATATTCCGATATTGTCCAACTCTTTAATTACCGATACCGATATCAACCGATACCGATATCAACCGATACATGCAGTCGTGGAATTAACACATTATTATGCCTAATTTGGACAACCATGTATGGTGAAGATAAGGTACTTTTTTTAAAAATTAGTAAAATAAGATAAATAAATTAAAAACATTTTCTTGAATAAAAAAGAAAGTACAACAATATAAAAACAGTTACATAGAAACTAGTAATGAATGAAAATGAGTAAAATTAATAGTTAAAGGTTAGTACTATTAGTGGAGCAGCAGCACGCACAATCATGTGTGCTTACGGACTGTATCCCTTGCAGACTGTATTGATATATATTGATATATAATGTAGGAACCAGAATATTAATAACAGAAAGAAACAACCCTTTTGTGTGAATGAGTGTAAATGGGGAAGAGGTTTTTTGGGTTGGTGCACTAATTGTAAGTGTATCTTGTGTTTTTTATGTTGATTTAATTAAAAAAAAAAAAAAAAAAAAAAAACGATACCGATAATTTCCGATATTACATTTTAACGCATATATCATCTCTAGCTAAAACATACCGGTGTAGTGAGTTTACATTATTCACCCAAGGAATTTAGTTATTGCTCCGTTGTTGATTTAACCTCTTAAGGCCCGAGCTGTTTGTTTACATGCTTTTTTTATTTCTCTTTGCTATTTGGGCTTATTGGACCCTATTTAGAATAAAAACTAAAAATAATCTTTTGATATGATGTACTTAGTCCATAAGTACACATTTGTGTACTTCATATTTAGTGACATGCTAATTCTTATTTTTACACTTTTTTTTTCCAAATTCCATTGTTTGTTACACTCTTCTGACACCACCAGATGGCAGTGTAAGTGTCCACATAAGTGGCCATAAGACCCCAATTCAGTAGTGTACAGAAATTTGGAAATACGAGCTAAAAGTTGTTGTCCATGCATGTGGCCAACTAAGCCTTTAGATGAGTTAAGTCTGAATGTCATTAAAACAGTTAGCTCCGTCTTTTGACACTTCTTCCACTCCCGTCCTTGCACGCTACACCGCTACAACAAAGATGACGGGGAGAAGACGCTGTCGAAGGTGAGCCACGTAAATAAGACCGCCCACAAAACGGCGCATCCTGAAGCGACTGTCAGAAAGCGACTTGAAGATGATGTGTAAAACATCATCTATGCAACATTTTGACCAAAGAACCACCATTACATGTTATGTAGACCACAAGGAAGTATTTTACATTTAGAAAAAATTAATAAAAATATGGACCCCTTAAAGTGCCTTATAATCCGGTGCGCCCTATGGTCCGGAAAATACGGTATATGTGAGTAGAACACATGAAATGCACTGGAAACAAATGTACTTTTAAGTGTTTGCTTGGGATTTAAAATGAATTAGTTTAGCTTTTTTAGGTAATTATACGTTAGTCCAATATGCTTTTGTGGATGGGAGGGGACGAGGGTTGACATAATGACATCATCGTCACATTTTGCCAAACAAGCGGGCGGCAAAAAGTGAGTAAGAAACATGGAAAAAGTAAACAAATATGTTTAAAGCCACAAATTTACTTTCTTCTGTGGCTCATAGCAGCACCAAAGTCTCTTCAATACATTTTTTGGAAAGAAACACACTGCAAAAACTGAAATCTAAGTAAGATTAAATATGTCAAATAAGGGTGATAGTTGCTTATTTTCTGTCTTATAAGATCATTCTTCTCACTAAGCAGATTTTATGTTAGAGTGTTTTACTTGTTTTAAGGGTTTTGGGTCCTAAATGATCTCAGTAAGATATTACAGCTTGTTGCTGAGATTTGATGAGCTATATTGAGTAAAACATGCTTGAAACTAGAATATCAACTGTTGCAAAGCTGTGTCATCAACACTCACAAGTATAAAACTACTTTTTTAAAGTAATAGTTTCTTATTTCAAGCATGAAAAAAAAAATCATGACTTTGACACAATTGTGTCTCATATTTAAAACAGATGACGCCAAATGGACTTTGCTGTTTTATTTTCAATGAAACAATAGAAAATATGTACTCATATAGTAGTACAGTTGGCACAGTACAGTAAACTGACAGTTAATATTTAAACATTTAACATGTGACATTTCTAACAATTTTGAACAGAAATAGTTCATGCACATTCAGATAAATTCTTCCAATTTACAATTTAAAAAATGTTGGCCGGGGGCCGGGCTGTATATATGCGCACTAATGGACTGAAATAGCACGCACTTGACGTGATGATGTCATGTTATCGATGGAAAAATGCATTTTTAGACAATATGATTTGCCTGAGCGGCTCATAGACCCCAAGAGTAACAAGCGGTTGCCTTGTTGCCTTTCCATTAAGAACAATAAATTAGTTTTTAGTATAAGTTTGCTGGTTTCTAGAAATGTAATGCCGAGCGCATGTTATTATGTCAAGATAATGGCACTAGCATTTACTTCATTTAAGAATGTTTTTCAATATATTTTCTACCAAGAAAAGTGCACTTGTTATTAGTGAGAATATACTTATTTTAAGGTATTTTTGGGTTCATTGAGGTTAGCTAATTTTACTTGTTTTGGAAAGTCTTGACAAGCCAAATTTCTTGTTCTATTGGCAGATAATTTTGCTTAGTTCAAATAAAATACCCCTCATTTTTGTATTTTTTGTTCCTTGTTTTTGAACACTGACTTTTTGCAGTGCATCCAGATGGGTCTTATTACCTTCTAAGTATAGCGACAACGAATGAGGTGTTTTAATCAGTCCTAGGATTTCGCAGGCCTTTTTTTGTGATTGTCGCGGCCTAAAATGCCTGATTTCGCCGCAGAAATTTTTAAAAAGTACAGTACTAATTGAATAGTGACAGCCGCTACTGTCCTCTTGATATTTGCACATTTTGTAGATGGCTGTCCGCAGGTACACTACCGTTCAAAAGTTTGGGGTAACCCAAACAATTTTGTGGAATATCCTTTATTTCTAAGAACAAGAATAGACTGTCGAGTTTCAGATGAAAGTTCTCTTTTTCTGGCCATTTTGAGCGTTTAATTGACCCCACAAATGTGATGCTCCAGAAACTCAATCTGCTCAAAGGAAGGTCAGTTTTGTAGCTTCTGTAACGAGCTAAACTGTTTTCAGATGTGTGAACATGATTGCACAAGGGTTTTCTAATCATCAATTAGCCTTCTGAGCCAATGAGCCAACACATTGTACCATTAGAACACTGGAGTGACAGTTGCTGGAAATGGGCCTCTATACACCTATGTAGATATTGCACCAAAAACCAGACATTTGCAGCTAGAATAGTCATTTACCACATTAGCAATGTATAGAGTGTATTTCTTTAAAGTTAAGACTAGTTTAAAGTTATCTTCATTGAAAAGTACAGTGCTTTTCCTTCAAAAAATAAGGACATTTCAATGTGACCCCAAACTTTTGAACGGTAGTGTATATCTGGCATATATTAAAATTACGTCAACATCACAGACATGCTGACAACGCTCCAGACATTGGCGTGCGTTTGGTTTACATCCAGTTTGGGCAGTGTGGTCTTCGGTAATCAAAGTGTTTTTATCGGTGGTCAAGTTTTTCAGTTAATCACTTGTCAATAGTGCGCAAATAATTGGCTATATATATACACTACCGTTCAAAAGTTTGGGGTCACATAGAAATGTCCTTATTTTGAAGAAAAGCACTGTACTTTTCAATGAAGATAACTTTAAACTAGTCTTAACTTTAAAGAAATACACTCTATACATTGCTAATGTGGTAAATGACTATTCTAGCTGCAAATGTCTGGTTTTGGTGCAATATCTACATAGGTGTATAGAGGCCCATTTCCAGCAACTATCACTCCAGTGTTCTAATGGTACAATGTGTTTGCTCATTGGCTCAGAAGGCTAATTGATGATTAGAAAACCCTTGTGCAATTAATGTTCACACATCTGAAAACAGTTTAGCTCGTTACAGAAGCTACAAAACTGACCTTCCTTTGAGCAGATTGAGTTTCTGGAGCGTCACATTTGTGGGGTCAATTAAACGCTCAAAATGGCCAGAAAAAGAGAACTTTCATCTGAAACTCGACAGTCTTGAAGATGGTCTGTAAAACATAATCTATGCAACATTTGGTGGTCCGGACAACACGGTAATAGTCTGTGACGTGTCCAACCATGTGTCCATCAAAGTCGATCAGACGATATTTCTTCATGCAACCTCTACTTCACCTCAGTTTTATTCAGGGTTTTTTCGTTGCCACATTGTGCTGAGCGTTGGGCTATCCTGCTTCAAACAATACAAATATTGATTTCAGCTGTTGGACCCCAAGAACTTTGCTGAATATGGAAACTCTGTAAGGAGTTTATGCAACCATTTGTCCCGAAGGAGTGATGTTATGTTGAGTTGAGATATGAAAACAAAAAAGATGGATTACATTGTGTCCTCTTCACAGTCACATCCCTGACCATGGATTTGGAAATCATTTGTAAAAGCCCCATATTTGGTATGAACCAGATTTGTATGCACTGAATGCAGATGTGGTTTCTCCTTCTTATGGGATTGGATGGCATTGGCTCAGGAGGTAGAGCAGGTCGTCCAGAAACCAACATTTTGGTAGCTCAAACCGATCTTCCTTCAACCCGGTTGTGTCTTTAGGAAATACCAACCTTGACACTGGTGTAGCGTATAAAGGTGAATGAATGCTTGGTGGTCAGAGAGGCCATTGGCCAGAATTGGCAGCCACATTCATTTGTGTCTTCAGGTGGGTGGGAGAAGTTAGGAGTCTATCCAATCACGCACTAAAAAAAATGCTGGGTTATTTGGATAACCCAATTCATGAGTTGCTTGTGTTGGGTTGAATTTTGGAGTTATTTTTATGAAGAGCGATGCATTTGTTGGGTTATAAGGGTATTATTTTAACTCAATTTCTGGGTTTTCAAAATTACGAACCATTTTTGGGTTGTTTTTCAACGAGTCACGCATTTTTAAACAAAAGGCTTTTTTTTATATTAAAAAGTGACTTATCATAACTCAACTTTTTGGTTGAATAATTCAAAACAAGAGTTGGGTTGAAAAAATAAACCAAAATGTTGAGTTAAACTAACTCAAATAAGGGGTTCGTTCTTTTCTGAACCTAGCAGCTGGGTTAAAATGGGGTTATTTTTTTAACCCATTTTTATAGTCTTTGGTATGACTCGGCCGGGGTTTGAACTCACGACCTACCGATCTCAGGGCGGGCAGTCTAACCACCAGGCCACTGAGTAGCTGAAGACTCTCGATGGTTAGTATTACCCTTTACATACATACAGCAATGTTAATATTTGGTTACACCAAGACCCAACCTCCGGGCTGATGATTTTAGGTTGTCCTGAAGAATTTGGAGGTAATCCTCCTTTTTCACTGTCCCATTTACTCTCTGTAAAGCACCAGTTCCATTGGCAGCAAAACAGGCCCAGAGCATAATACTACCACCACCATGCTTGACGGTATGAATGGTGTTCCTGGGATTAAAGGCTTCACCTTTTCTCCTCCAAACATATTGCTGGGTATTGTGGCCAAACAGCTCAATTTTTGTTTCATCTGACATCACATGAACAAAGATAAGACCTTCTGGAGGAAAGTTCTGTGGCCTGTTTTGCTGCCAATGGAACTGGTGCTTTACAGAGAGTAAACTGGACAATGAAAAAGGAGGATTACCTCCAAATTTTCAGGACAACCTAAAATCATCGACCCGGAGGTTGGGTTATGGGTGCAGTTGGGTGTTCCAACAGGACAATGACCCCAAACGCACATTAAAAGTGGTAAAGGAATGGCTAAATCAGGCTAGAATTAAGGTTTTGTCACGGCGAGGTTGCAGTTTACTGCGAGGTTTGTTCCCCCGGGATGCAATCGGACTACTCCGGACAAGGCGTGCAGGTAAAAACATGATTTAATTATCCAAAATCATCCAACTTACAAAATCAAAGGCAAGCGTGCCTGACTCACGTGGAAGCTAGGGCAAAAACTTAGGGCAGGAAACATGGAACTATAGACATGAAACCTCACGAAACTGTGGCATGAAATTAAACAAGACTTACGTAGACAAGGCTGCGTGTAGCAAATACTTAGCATAAACTATGGACATGGAATACTCCGGGAACTGAAATTAACACGACTTACGTAGACAAGGCATGAGGCAAAACAATGACGCCAGGACGATTGACCGGCAAAGGCAGGCTTAAATGATGCCTCTGATTAGTGCTCGGGCAGCAGGTGAGCGGGTGAACACTAATCAGAGGCAGGTGGCCACCAAAACAAACAAGGGTGCACAAAAAACAGGAACTATTGCAGTCCAATATATATATATATATATATATATATATATATATATTTATATATATATATATATATATATATATATATATATATATATATATATATATATATATATATATATATATATATGTATGTATATATATGTATATATATATATATATATATATATATATATATATATATGTATGTATATATATGTATATATATATATATATATATATATATATATATATATATATATATATATATATATATATATATACATATATATACATACATATATATATATATATATATATATATATACTGTATATATATGTATGTATGTGTGTATATATATGTGTGTGTTTATATAGATATATATGTGTATATATATGTGTGTATATATATATATATATGTATGTATGTGTGTATATATATATGTGTGTGTGTGTATATATATATATGTGTATATATATATATATATATATATATATACATTCATTTTTATATATATATATATATATATATATATATATATATATATATATATATATATATATATATATATATATATATATATATATATACATTCATTTTTATATATATATATATATATATATATATATATATATATATATATATATATATATATATATATATATATATATAGCCCGGCCCCTGGCCAAATTGTGTTAACCCAACGCGGCCCCCGAGTCAAAAAGTTTGGGGACCCCTGCATTAAACAATGTGACAAGGTTTTCCAAAATAAATCAACTCAAGTTATGGGAAAAAAATGCCAACATGGCACTGCCATATTTATTATTGAAGTCACAAAGTGCATTATTATTTTTTAACATGCCTCAAAACAGCAGCTTGGAATTTGGGACATGCTCTCCCTGAGAGAGCATGAGGAGGTTGAGGTGGGCGGGGTTGGGGGGGGGCGATTAGGGGGTAGCGGGGGGTGTATATTGTAGCGTCCCGGAAGAGTTAGTGCTGCAAGGGGTTCTGGGTATTTGTTCTGTCGTGTTTGTGTTGTGTTACGGTGCGGATGTTCTCCCCGAAATGTGTTTGTCATTCTTGTTTGGTGTGGGTTCACAGTGTGGCGCATATTTGTAACAGTGTTAAAGTTGTTTATACGGCTACCTTCAGTGTGACCTGTATGGCTGTTGACCAAGTATGCCTTGCATTCACTTGTGTGTGTGTGAAAAGCCGTAGATATTATGTGACTGGGCCGGCACGCAAAGGCAGTGCCTTTAAGGTTCATTGGCGCTCTGTACTTCTCCCTACGTCCGTGTACACAGCGGTGTTTTAAAAAGTCATAAATGATACTTTTTGAAACCGATACCGATAATTATCGGACTGCCGATATTATCGGAAATCCCTATTCTTTATGTAAACGTTTGACCACGACTGTATACCGTATTTTTCGGACTACAAGTCGCGGTTTTTTTCATAGTTTGGCCGGGGGTGCGACTTATACTCAGGAGCGACTTATGTGCGAAATTATTAACACATCCGCGTAAAATATCCAATAATATTATTTAGCTCATTCACGTAAGAGACTAGACGTGTAAGATTTCATGGGATTTAGCGATTAGGAGTGACAGATTGTTTGGTAAACGTATAGCATGTTCTATATGTTATAGTTATTTGAATGACTCTTACCATAATATGTTACGTTAACATACCAGGCACGTTCTCAGTTGGTTATTTATGCCTCATATAACGTACACTTATTCAGCCTGTTGTTCACTATTCTTTATTTATTTTAAATTGCCTTTCAAATGTCTATTCTTGGTGTTGGCTTTTATCAAATACATTCCCCCCCAAAAAATGCGACTTATACTCCAGTGCGACTTATATATGTTTTTTTTCCTTCTTTATTATGCATTTTCGGCCGGTGCGACTTATACTCCGGAGCGACTTATACTCCGAAAAATACGGTATGCTTCAGCTGTGGCACTGTCCTGGCGCTCACCTGTAACCAAAGACTCCAGTGCGCATGAAACCAAGGAGAGTTTGGGGGCGCTCACAGACTGCGAGGTGTGAATTTTAACACTCGGCGCTGTTGAACGCTGTTTCACACATCCAATGCATCCATCATCTTCTCCTATTATGGTCAGCAGCGTCGCTGGTGAATACAGATTTACAGAGTGAAAGATGTCCTTATATGCGGGGGGGGGGGGGGTGATGATGAACGACAGTGACGGGTGTTACCTGCGAGAGTGACTTCACTCCTGGAAAAAAACGTGCTCGTCTTTGACCTTTTCTTGGCCTTCCCACTCGCCATTGAAAGACTCCTTTTCTCTATTATCATCCGCCGATGTGCCGCCCCCTACGCCCCGAGGGTGGTAGTTACAGAACAAGGCGCCGCTTGCCCAAAAGGCTAAGTGAATCCACGGGAAAAAAAACAGGATTATATGAATTTATACTCTTTGCAGTCAGGAGAGAGGGGGAGGAGGAGCGCGAATAAAGTTAACATGATTTCAGCCCTCTTCACCTCTCGCTGACTCCGAGACAAGTATTTTACCCGTGGGCTGACCTCCACCGCCAGACAGCAGAGCCCTCTAAAGCAGGGGGGGCCCCTTTCCTTCTCCTCCTTTGACAGCCACGGCTACCACCCCCAAAGCCCCCCTCCTCGTCATGACCATAGGAAAATATAGAAACTGTTCATTCTGCAAACTCTGCTTTTTATTAACCCAACTTTTGACATCATTCCTGCAAAAAGACTAAAACCTATGCAGGCACGTGGTTTCTCCAACCTTCGCCGCATCGAGTCTCGGTGTCTGCTGAGCGCACAAAACATTTCCTGCCTCTTTTTGAATAGCCAATCAGATGACAGACCCGTTTCTCCGTGGCTTTACACTGCAAAAAGTCAGTGTTCAAAAACAAGAAAAAATAATACAAAAATGAGGGGTATTTAAACAAATTTGAGACCTTTTTTCTCAATATGTTGAAAAATATTCGGAAATTAAGTAAATGCTAGTGCCTTTATCTTGACATGGTATGCGCTCAACATTACATTTCTTGTATTTTCCCATCCATAAAATGACATCATCGCGCCAAGTGCATGCTCTTTCAGTCAATTAGGGCTCAAGGAATATATATATATATATATATATATATATATATATATATATATATATATATATATATATATATATATATATATATATATATATATATATATATATATATATATATATATATATATATATATATATATATATATATATATATACACACACAGTATATATGTAAATATATATATATATATGTAAATATATATATATATATATATATATATATATATATATATATATATATATATTAGGGCTACAACTAACGATTCATTTGATAATCGATTAATCTGTCGATTATTACTTCGATTAATCGATTAATAATCGGATAAAAGAGACAAACTACATTTCTATCCTTTCCAGTACTTTATTGGAAAAAAAACAGCATACTGGCACCATACTTATGGTTTCTCAGCTGTTTGTACATGTTGCAGGTTTATAAAAAATAAAATAAAATAAAAAATAAATTAATAAATAAAAAATAAATAAATAAATGCCTCTGCGCATGTGCATAACATAGATCCAACGAATCGATGACTTAATTAATCGCCAACTATTTTTATAATCGATTTTAATCGATTTTAATCGATTTAATCGATTAGTTGTTGCAGCCCTAATATATATATATATACATACACTACCGTTCAAAAGTTTGGGGTCACCCAAACAATTTTGTGGAATAGCCTTCATTTCTAAGAACAAGAATAGACTGTCGAGTTTCAGATGAAAGTTCTCTTTTTCTGGCCATTTTGAGCGTTTAATTGACCCCACAAATGTGATGCTCCAGAAACTCAATCTGCTCAAAGGAAGGTCAGTTTTGTAGCTTCTGTAACGAGCTAAACTGTTTTCAGATGTGTGAACATGATTGCACAAGGGTTTTCTAATCATCAATTAGCCTTCTGAGCCAATGAGCAAACACATTGTACCATTAGAACACTGGAGTGATAGTTGCTGGAAATGGGCCTCTATACACCTATGTAGATATTGCACCAAAAACCAGACATTTGCAGCTAGAATAGTCATTTACCACATTAGCAATGTATAGAGTGTATTTCTTTAAACTTAAGACTAGTTTTAAGTTATCTTCATTGAAAAGTACAGTGCTTTTCCTTCAAAAATAAGGACATTTCAATGTGACCCCAAACTTTTGAACGGTAGTATATATATATATATATATATATATATATATATATATATATATATATATATATATATATATATATATATATTAGGGCTGCAACTAACGATTAATTTGATAATCGATTAATCTGTCGATTATTACTTCGATTAATAATCGGATAAAAGAGACACACTACATTTCTATTCTTTCCAGTACTTTATTGAAAAAAATACAGCATACTGGCACCATACTTATGTTGATTATTGTTTCTCAGCTTTTTGTACATGTTGCAGTTTATAAAAAATAAAAAATAAAAATAAAAAATAAATAAAAAAATGCCTCTGTGCATAGCATAGATCCAACGAATCGATGACTAAATTAATCGCCAACTATTTTTATAATCGATTTTAATCGATTTAATCGATTAGTTGTTGCAGCCCTAATATATATATATATATATATATATATATATATATATATATATATATATATATATATATATATATATATATATATATATATATATATATATATATATATATATATATATATATATATATTTATTGTAATTTTGAAGAATTTATCTGAATGTGCATGAACTATTTCTGTTCAAAATTGTTAGAAATGTTACATGTTAAATGTTTAAATATTAACTGTCAGTTTACTGTACTGTGCCAACTGTACTACTATAAGAGTACATATTTTCTATTGTTTCATTGGAAATAAAACAGCAAAGTCAATTTGGCTGTCATCTGTTTTAATTATGAGACACAATTGTCTCAAAGTCATGATTTTTTTTTTTTCATGCTTGAAGTAAGAAATGATTACTTTAAAAAAGTAGTTTTATACTTGTGAGTGTTGATGACACAGCTTTGCAACAGTTGATATTCTAGTTTCAAGCATGTTTTACTCAATATAGCTCATCAAATCTCAGCAACAAGCTGTAATAAACTGAGATCATTTAGGACCAAAACACTTAAAACAAGCAAAAGACTAACATAAAATCTGCTTAGTGAGAATAATTATCTTATTAGACAGAAAATAAGCAAATATCACCCTTATTTGAGATATTTAATCCTACTTAGATTTCAGTTTTTGCAGTGTAGTTTTGCAGTCAGTGTGCACAAGAAAAGATCCGCATTGATTTGTGTTGTGTTGCAGCCGAGGCTGTTGTGTGTCACGCAGACTGCTCGGCAATGCGGTGACAACCCGGAGATTATTTATATGTTTATAAGTGGTTTGTGCATAAAAGTGGCCAGCTGTTTGTAATGAAGGACCACATGACAAACACATTGCTTTGATAAAGAAGGGGAGAAGTCATTGAGGATTCCCGCATTGCATTGTTGTGTGATGGAGTTCAGAAGCCTTCAATGGTGTCTGTTGTTGAAGCCACTTGTGGTGAAGAAGTCCCTGCAGGATTTTGTGGGGCCCTTTTTGTGATCGTCGCGACTTAAAAAACTGTTTACAAAAAAGTTTTTTTTTTACCAATCGATTTTTTAAAAACAATTTACAAGTGTAAATGATTAACAATTGCGGTTTGGATGTGTTGGGGTTTTTTTGTGCACCCCTAAATAATAGTCAAAAACACATGAATGTCTCCTACGTATTGCCATGCTAACAAAAGTCAGCTCTTTTTTTAACTAAGTAGCTAATTAAATTATTCTTATTATTTTTGCAATGATTCCATCTATTTACAAACCCCACAACCAGTGAAGTTGGCACGTTGTGTAATTCGTAAATAAAAACAGAATACGATGATTTGCAAATCCTTTTCAACTTATATTCAATTGCTGCAAAGACAAGATATTTAACGTTCGAATTAAAAAAACATATTTTTTATTTTTTACTTAGAATTTAATGGCAGCAACACATTGCCAAAAAGTTGTCACAGGGGCATTTTTACCACTGTGTTACATGGCCTTTCCTTTTAACAACACTCAGTAAACGTTTGGGAACTGAGGAGACACATTTTTGAAGCTTTTCAGGTGGAATTCTTTCCCATTCTTGCTTGATGTACAGCTTAAGTTGTTCAACAGTCCGGGGGTCTCCCTTGTGCTATTTTAGGCTTCATAATGCACCACACATTTTCAATGGGAGACAGGTCTGGACTACAGGCAGGCCAGTCTAGTACCAGCACTCTTTAACTATGAAGCCACATTGATGTAACACGTGGCTTGGCATTGTCTTGCTGAAATAAGCAGGGGCGTCCATGATAACGTTGCTTGGATGGCAACATATGTTGCTCCAAAAACCTGTATGTACCTTTCAGCATTAATGGCGCCTTCACAGATGTGTAAGTTACCCATGTCTTGGGCACTAATACACCCCCATACCATCACACATGCTTTTGAACTTTGCGCCTATAACAGTCTGGATGGGTCTTTTCTTCTTTGGTCCACAGTTTCCAAAAACAATTTGAAATGTGGACTCGTCAGACCACAGAACACGTTTCCACTTTGCATCAGTCCATCTTAGAAGAGCTCGAGCACAGCGAAGTCGATGGCGTTTCTGGGTGTTGTTGATAAATGGCTTTCGCTTTGCATAGTGGAGTTTTAACTTGCACTTACAGATGTAGCGACGAACCGTAGTTACTGACAGTGGTTTTCTGAAGTGTTCCTGAGCCCGTGTGGTGATGTCCTTTACACACTGATGTCGCTTTTTGATGCAGTACCGCCTGTGGGATCGAAAGGTCTGTAATATCATGGCTTTCGTGCAGGGATTTCTCCAGATTCTCTGAACCCTTTGATGATATTACGGACCGTAGATGGTGAAATCCCTAAATTCCTTGCAATAGCTGGTTGAGAAATGTTGTTCTTAGACAATTTGCTCACGCATTTGTTCACAAAGTTGTTTGTGAATGACTGAGCATTTCATGGAAGCTGCTTTTATACCAAAACCTGTTCCCAATTAGCCTGTTCACCAAATAAGTGTTTGATGAGCATCCCTCAACTTTCTCCGTCTTTTTCGCCACTTGTGCCAGCTTTTTTGAAACATGTTGCAGGCATCCAATTCCAAATGAGCTAATATTTGCAAAAAAAATAACAACGTTTACCAGTTGGAACGTTAAATATCTTGTCTTTGCAGTTTATTCAATTGAATATAAGTTGAAAAGGATTTGCAAATCATTGTATTCTGTATACTTATACTTTACCTTACTAGCCTATATAAATCAACTATTTATAAATACACATTAGTAGGCTAAATGAACCTCTTTAACATATTGTATTCTGTTTTTATTTACCATTTACACGACGTGCCAACTTCACTGCTTTTGGGTTTTGTAGAGATGTTCCTGCTGGATTGATATTATTTGAGATAAACATGTTATGAAAAGTGTTACTTTGTCATTGGCCTAAATACATACATACTGTGGAGTACACGCGCACATGTACGCCCCTGAACAAAATCTTAAGACCGCAGGGAAATTACAAGTATTTGCATTTTGCGCTGGCGGATTGTAATTAGATTGTAAGTAGAGCATTGAAATGCACAAAGTAGAACCAGGGGCAGGATGCAAAAAAAAATAGAGCAGTTGTCAATTTAAACGCTGGCTGGTTATCAGCTGGACACAAATGGACGATTGTAGCCTTAAAAAGTCCTAATTTGTGCTCAACACTTGACTTTTAAATGTGACATTTCTCAATGATGTCATTGCCGAACATTGAATGAAGTGCAAGACTGTATGCTTTGAGTGACATGATGTAATAATAACCTAATATACAGCAGTAGTGACCGGAACCAGTGTTGTTACATGCAGCCGTTCAGGAGGAGCGCCAGCGAGCCAAGGAGAAGAGCGAGAGCGAGGTGGAGTCGACCGGCTGCGCCAACGAGGACATGCCCGTGGAGAAGATCCTGGAAGCCGAGCACGCGGTGGAACCCAAGACGGAGACGTACATCGAGACCAACCTTGGTGTTCCGTCCAACTCGGTGAGTTTCGGAGTCTCCGTGACGTACCGGTGCATTGATGCGGAAGTCACACTGGACTCGTTCCATCCTGTGTCACGTTTCACCACATTTACTAGTGTTAAGCGGCGTGCCAGCAACCTGAGGGATCCTGGTTCGATCCCCCGGCTTCCATTAGTGTGGGAATGGGTGAATGTGGAATTAGTGTCGAAGCGCTTTGAGTACCTTGTAGGTAGAAAAGGACTACACAAAGTATAATCCATTTACCATTAATGTTGTAAAGTGCCCAGCCGTTAATAAAATAAACATCTTTACACTGCATATTATTTGCCAAGATTAAACATTTTTGTTCTAGAAATTTCCCTAGTTTTAAAAGCTATTAAGTTATTTGTAGTCATTGACCTTACATTATACATAACTTTTTGACCTGGGGGCCGCATTGGGTAAAAAAAATGTGGGCATATATATGTGTATATATATGTATATGTGTGTATGTGTATATATATATATATATATATATATATATATATATATATATATATATATATATATATATATATACATATATATATATATATATATATATATATATATATATATGTGTATTTATTTATTTATTTATTTAATTATATATATATATGTATATATATATATATACACATATATATGCCCAAATTTTATTTTATTTTATATATGCTCATCAACACATACATATATACATATACATAAATATATATACATATATATATATATATATATATATATATATATATATATATATATATATATATATATATATATATATATATATATATATATATATATATATATATATATATATATATATGCCCAAAGTTTATTATATTTTATATATGCTCATCAACACATACATATATACATATACATACATATATATATATATATATATTTATATATATATATATATATATATATATATATATATATATATATATATATATATATATATATATATATATACATATATATATACATATATATATATATATATATATATATATATATAAACCGAAACAGATTGGTTTCCCTGCTCTTCAGGAAAATTCCCTGAAGAGCAGGGTAACCTGCGAAACAGGCTTGTAGGGATGAAATAGCCTCTGTGTTTTTTCCTGACCTAACGTTTACATATATATATATATATATATATATATATATATATATATATATATATATATATATATATATATATATATATATATATATATATATATATATATATATATATATATATATATATATACATACATACATATAATCTGTCTCATTGCAGATTAGAGAAACTGCCTTTTCCTTACACTGAAAAAAAAAGTAATGTGTCCATTGATGTTTAAAAACTCTACACTCGGAGTCTATTTTACATTTCCCCAACGATTTCGACATTTATTTTCCTCGTGCACTAATCGACTGAAAGTGGCGTGAGCGTGATGACGTCACGTTATCAATGGAAAAATGCATTTTTAGGCTTGGAGACCCCGAGAAGAACAAGCGTTAGAAAATGGATTGATGTGTGGGCTAGAAAGGACAGATTAAAAAAATAATAATGAAAAAATATATACATATTTATTTTTTTTACTCGGGACTACCCGCTGGCGGGCCATATCTGTTTAGTATTTGAATGTGTTCAGGCAAGACTAGATCTACCGGGTCAAAGGTCTGCATATTTTCAAATGGTTGCCATTGCATTAAATAATCAGAATCCCTGTGGAGTGAAGAAGGATTTTTCACCCTCTTCTACTGAGGATTGTTTGTTTGGGGTTGTGCTGTTAAAGACGTCTGCATGAGTGCCTCCTGTTTAGAGTGCTTTTGACAGGGACCGCTCGTGATCCCTGGCGCTGGTTCTGCCTTCTCACCTCGTATCAGCTGTGACTCCCCCCCCCCCCCCGCCCCCTCAGCAACAGCTGGGCAGAAGAGACAAAATGCGATGAATAATACAACAGGCAGACTGTTCTTGAAAGCATCCCCGCAAAGTCTCCGCTTTCTTTGGAATTCTGCCGGAGCATGAGAAACATCCGAGCGGCGGCGCGGCAGCCTAAGGAGGGGAGGGAAGGTGAGGCTGGAGAAGGCGGGGGGGGGGGACGAGAGAGAAGGCAGAGGACTTCTTCTGGGATTCGTCTGCTGGAGGGGAGGGAAATGTCCTGTGAAGTAAAAGTGGTGATGTGAAGGCTGTTATGTGAGTAAATGGGGCTATTTTCGGAGGGCCGGGTAGAAACGTGGGGGATGAAGGTCGACCTTATGGTATCAGCGCATAGTCGTGCACATTGTCCCTCAATTACAACCGCCAGCTTGATAAAAGATGAGGGGATTTTTTTTTATATGGACAATTAGGAATGTATTTGAACAAGGATCTGTTTGTTCACATCAATAATATGCATTTCCTTGAATGGATTTTGAGGAATATACAGTCCGATATACACGTGTGAAGAACATCATGTCATGGCTGTCTGGAGCTTCCAATAGAATAGAATTAAGGATGTCCGATAATGGCTTTTTTGCCGATATCCGATATTGTCCAACTCTTAATTACCGATTCTGATATCAACAGTCGTGGAATGAACACATTATTATGCCTAATTGTGTTGTGATGCCCCGCTGGATGCATTAAACAATGTAACAAGGTTTTACAAAATAAATGAACTCAAGTTATGGAAAAAAGTGCCAACATGGCACTGCCATATTTATTATGCCTGGTTCACACCAACGGCGCTTGCCGCGCTTTAAAGCGGCGAGCAAAGCGCCGTCATTTTTGTCGATTTTTCCACGAATATCCCGATCCCCGAAGTAATGTTTTGCTTTGATACGCTCTGATACGAATTAGTTGCCGCTTTGTTACCGTTCCTCACGATTTGATCCCGCTTTGATACGCTTTAAATCACGCTTTGATACGTTTTTTGCGCTTTATTGAACTTTATTATGCTTTGATGCGATCATGACGCTTTAAATCAGGCTCTGACACGATTATCAAGCTCTGTTGTGCATTGTTACAACAAAAATAAGAAAAAAATGTGAAAAACTCAGTATACTGTTTTCCACACATTTTTATATTCATTTATTTTTTAAATTTCTCTTTTTTTTTCATTATATTATGTTTATTATTTATTATTTATTATGTTTTATATCTTCATTTCTTTTATTTCTTTGTCATCTTAATAAATATCTATCTTTTATTTCTTATGCTAGTTGACAATATAAAAGGCATTTCTTTTATTTTTTATATTCATTTATTTTTTCAATTTCTCTTTTTTTTCCGTTATATTATGTTTTATATCTTCATTTCTTTTATTTCTTTGTCATCTTAATAAATATCTATCTTTCATTTCTTATGCTAGTTGACAATATAAAAGGCATTTCTTTTATTTTTTATATTAATTTATTTTTTCAATTTCTCTTTTTTTTTGTTATATTATGTTTTATATCTTCATTTCTTTTATTTCTTTGTCATCTTAATAAATATCTATCTTTCATTTCTTATGCTAGTTGACAATATAAAAGGCATTTCTTTTACTTTTTATATTCATTTATTTTTTCAATTTCTCTTTTTTTTCCGTTATATTATGTTTTATATCTTCATTTCTTTTATTTCTTTGTCATCTTAATAATTATCCATCTTTCATTTCTTATGCTAGTTGACAATATAAAAGGCATTTCTTTTATTTTTTATATTCATTTATTTTTTCAATTTGTCTTTTTTTCCCGTTATATTATGTTTATGAGAGTTAGTGCTGCAAGGGGTTCCGGGTATTTGTCCTGTTGTGTTTATGTTGTGTTACGGTGCGGATGTTCTCCCGAAATGTGTTTGTCATTCTTGTTTGGTGTGGGTTCACAAGCAAACTAATTTAGTGCAAATTTATAATGACATATAAAAAAGATAAGAACATGGTAATCAGATAAATAGATATAAATAGCACACAGCTTGTAAAACATGTAGCTCATCCTCCGTATATTCAGGCTCGAAAACATAAGGTTCTGGATAACCTGGAAGTCTTTACACTTAGAAAAAAAATATATATATGACACATTTAATGCGCCCTATAATTCGGTGCGTCTTTTGTATGAAAATAGACCTGACTCAATCGGCAGTGCGCCATTTTATTCTGTGCGCCCTACGGTCCGGAAAATATGGTAGCTTGGTGGGGGGTGGGGGTTGGGGGTGGGGGGCGTGGTTATTTACAGCTAGAATTCACCAACTCGAGTATTTCATATATATTTCATATATATATATATATATATATATATATATATATATATATATATATATATATATATATATATATATATATATATATATATATATGTATGAAACACTTGACTTTCAGTGAATTGTAGCTATACATATATATATATATATATTTATTTTATTTACATAGAAAAAAAAAGAAATACTTGAATTTCAGTGTTCCGGTGGCTATCCATTAGATGGCAGTATTGTCCTGTTTAACTTCTCCGTTCATGATGAGTATATCATTTCGGCCACCGTGTTCAATGGAGAAGTCTGTTCTACATATTTACAGGCAACATACACCTTCCCCTTCGAACTGTCCTGGATGAACTGAAATTCTTGTTTCCATTCGTTTTGGAACTTGCAAGCGTATTTCTTCATCTTGCTCGTCGTCATGTCTGTAATTTCCTCGTTCTTCTGCTTCGTCTCCTTGTTGTGTGCGCAGTTGTGCACTCTACTCTCTAAAAGCCCTAGATGTTATGACGTCATTGGGCAGGCAAGCTGTTTATATTGTGGGAAAGCGGACGTGAGAACAGGCTGTCCCCACTCAGTCTCAGGTCCGCATTGAGCTGGAGGGGGCGTGGCCTCCAGCTCCGGCTGAATACCGGGAGTTTGTCGGGAGAAAATCTCTGCCGGGAGGTTGTCGGGAGAGGCGCTGAATACCGGGATTCTCCCGCTAAAAACGGGAGGGTTGGCAAGTATGCATCACGCCCTGACTTATTTTGCTGTTTTCCTGTGTGTAGTGTTTTAGTTCTTGTCTTGCGCTCCTATTTTGGTGGCTTTTTCTCCTTTTTTGGTATTTTCCTGTAGCAGTTGCATGTCTTCCTTTGAGCGATATTTCTACTTTGTTTTAGCAATCAAGAATATTTCAGTTGTTTTTATCCTTCTTCATGGGGACATTGTCGATTGTCATGTCATGTTCGGATGTACATGGTGGACGCCGTCTTTGCTCCACAGTAAGTCTTTGCTGTCGTCCAGCATTCTGTTTTTGTCGACTTTGTAGCCAATTCAGTTTTAGTTTTGTTCTGCATAGCTTCAATGCCTTTTCTTAAGGGCACTCACCTTTTGTTTATTTTTGGTTTAAGCATTAGACACCTTTTTACCTGCACCCTGCCTACCGCTGTTTCCGACATCTACAAAGCAATTAGCTACCGGTCGCCACCTACTGATATGGAAGAGTATTACACGGTTACTCTGCCGAGCTCTAGACCGCACCGACACTCAACAACAACACATCATTTGCAGATTATGATTACTGGTTTGCAAAAAATATTTTTTACCCAAATAGGTAAAATTAGATCATCTCCCACGGCACACCAGACTGTATAACGCTGCTCTAGGGTAGCAATTTTTGGGATAACAGTTCACTTAACCAAACCGTGACCTGGGGTGTTTGTGGAATATCATCCCGGCAGGGTGTCCCGACCGCAACATCCCCTCCTCTCCTCCAGTCACATTCATCCCCTCCCCGCCACCCCCCGTGGTCGCCTCTCCTCCCCTGCAAAGGTTTCCTTTGAGAAGCGCCGCCCCGTGCTGTAATTAACCACAGGGCCCCCGGCCACGAGTGCACGCCATGAATGGGCCACCGCCACCGTCTAATGGCCGGGGTCTGGCAAAGCCGAATAAAGTGTGTTTATCTCATGTTGACCTAGAACAGAAGTTAAACATGCGTTAGTAATGTGCCTACAGTGGGCCTCTTCTGAGCCTGAGGGGATGTTTTACTTACTTAATCCTGCAGGTGGTTTTTTTTATTGATCTTTTTTTTTTTGCACGGGTCTTACGTTTCGCTTTTGCTGCTTTATCCCTCACAAAAGTATAGGAAGTGTCGTGTTATTCAGACCAGCGTTTTTCAACCTTTTTTTTTTTTTGCGTTGAAAAAATGCGGAGGCACACCACCAGCAGACATCATTAAAAAACAAAACTCCGTTGACAGTAAAAAGTCGTCGTCGCAAATGTTGGGTATGACTTTAAAGCATAACCAAGCATGCATCAGTATAGCTCTTGTCTCAAAGTAGGTGTACTGTCACCACCTGTCACATCACACCCTGACTTATTTTGAGTTTTCCTGTGTGTAGTGTTTTAGTTGTTATTATTTTGGTGGCTTTTTCTCTTTTTTTGGTATTTTCCTGTAGCAGTTTCATGTCTTCCTTTGAGCGATATTTCCCGCATCGACTTTGTTTTAGCAATCAAGACTACTTAAGTTGTTTTTATCCTTCTTTGTGGGGACATTGTTGATTGTCATGTCATGTTCGGATGTACATTGTGGACGCCATCTTTGCTCCACAGTAAGTCTTTGCTGTCGTCCAGCATTCTGTTTTTGTTGACTTTGTAGCCAGTTCAGTTTTAGTTTCGTTCTGCATAGCCTTCCCTAAGCTTCAATGCCTTTTCTTAGGGGCACTCACCTTTTGTTTATTTTTGGTTTAAGCATTGGACACCTTTTTACCTGCACACTGCCTCCCGCTGTTTCCGACATCCCGGGGGGTATTTTTGAAATTTTTCTCATTTTGGCTGATTCCCTCGGAGGTAAGTTTGAACATTTTTGGCATTTTTTTCCACATTTTTGGCCTGTTTTTGCCTTGTTTTTCCCGGGTCGCCTGTGAGTCATCCCGGGGGGTATTTTTGAAATTTTTTTCATTTTGGCTCTTCCCGGGACTTGTGAAACTCTTTCCCTAGGAGGGAAGTTTGAACATTTTTGGATTTTTTTTTCCACATTTTGGGCTGTTTTTGCCTTGTTCTTCCCAGGTCGCCTGTGAGTCTTCCTGTGGGAGGGGGGTTTGACCTTTTTCACATTTTGGCTCTCCTCTGGGCTTGTGGAAGTCATTTCCAGGCAGGGAATTTTGACCATTTTGACCACTTTACCGCATTTTGGTCTGTTTTTGCCTTGTTCTTTCCGGGTCGCCTGTGAGTCATCCCGGGGGGTAAGTTGTTTTTCCCGGGTCTCATTCCATAGGAGGGAATTTTGAAAATTTTGGGCATTTTTTTCCACATTATGGCCTGTTTTTGCCTTGTTCTTCCCGGGTCGCCTGTGAGTCTTCCTGGGGGGGGGGGACCTTTTTTACATTTTGGCTCTCTTCGGGGCTTGTGGAAGTCATTCCCAGGCAGGGAATTTTGACCATTTTGACCACTTTTCTACATTTAGGCCTGTTTTTTGCCTTGTTCTTCTCGGGTCGCCTGTGAGTCATGTCGGGGGATATTTTTAAAATGTTTCTCATTTTGGATCATTCCCTAGGAGGGAAGTTTGAACATTTTGGGCATTTGTATCCACATTTTGGCCTGTTTTTGCCTTGTTCTTCCCGGGTCGCCTGTGAGTCTTCCTGGGGGAGGGGGGTTTGACCTTTTTTCACATTTTGTCTCTCCCCGGGGCTTGTGGAAGTCATTCCCTGGGAGGGAATTTTGACCATTTTGACCACTTTTCCACATTTTGGCCTGTTTTTGCCTTGTTCTTCCCGGGTCGCCTGTGAGTCTTCCTGGGGGAGGGGGGTTTGACCTTTTTTACATTTTGGCCCTCTTCGGGGCTTGTGGAAGTCATTCCCAGGCAGGGAATTTTGACCATTTTGACCACTTTTCTACATTTAGGCCTGTTTTTTGCCTTGTTCTTCTCGGGTCGCCTGTGAGTCATGCCGGGGGATATTTTTAAAATGTTTCTCATTTTGGATCATTCCCTAGGAGGGAAGTTTGAACATTTTGGTCATTTTTATCCACATTTTGGCCTGTTTTTGCGTTGTTCTTCCCGGGTCGCCTGTGAGTCATCCCGGGGGGTATTTTAGAATGTTTTCTCATTTTGGCTCTTCCCGGGACTTGTGAAACTATTTCCCTAGAAGGGAAGTTTGAAAATTTTGGGCATTTTTTTCCACATTTTGGCCTGTTTTTGCCTTGTTCTTCCCGGGGGGGTATTTTTGACATTTTTCTAATTTTGGCTCTTCCCGGGGCTCATTTCGTAGGAAGGAAGTTTGAACATTTTTGGCATTTTTTTCTACATTTTGGCCTGTTTTTGCCTTGTTCTTCCCGGGTCGCCTGTGAGTCTTCCTGGGGGCGGGGGGTTTGACCTTTTTCACATTTTGGCTCTCCTTGGGGCTTGTGGAAGTCATTCCCTAGGAGGGAATTTTGACCACTTTTCCACATTTTGGCCTGTTTTTGCCTCTTTCTTCCCGGGTCGCCTGTGAGTCATTGATTGATTGATTGATTGAGGCTTTTATTAGTAGGTTGCACAGTGAAGTACATCCCGGGGGGTATTTTTGACATTTTTCTCATTTTGGCTCTTGGGACTCATTCCCTAGGAGGGAAGTTTGAACATTTCTGGCATTTTTTTCCACATTTTGGCCTGTTTTTGCCTTGTTCTTCCCGGGTCGCCTGTGAGTCTTCCTGGGGGAGGGGGGTTTGACCTTTTTCACATTTTGGCTCTCCCCGGGGCTTGTGGAAGTCATTCCCTGGGAGGGAATTTTGACCACTTTTCCACATTTTGGCCTGTTTTTGCCTTGTTCTTCCCGGGTCAATTTTTGTCATTTTGGCTCTTCCCGGGACTCAATCTCAAGGAGGGAAGTTTGAACATTTTTGGCATTTTTTTCTACGTTTTGGCCTGTTTTTGCTTTGTTCTTCCCAGGTCACCTGTGAGTCTTCCTGGGGGAGGGGTGTTTGACCTTTTTCACATTTTGACTCTCCCCGGGGCTTGTGGAAGTCATTCCCTGGGATGGAATTTTGACCATTTTGACCACTTTTCCACATTTTGGCCTGTTTTTGCCTTGTTCTTCCCGGGGGGTAAGTTTTTAAAAAAAATCTCATTTTGGCTCATTTCCTAGGAGGGAAGTTTGAACATTTTTGGCATTTTTTTCCACATTTTGGCCTGTTTTTGCCTTGTTCTTCCCGGGTCGCCTGTGACTCTTCCTGGGGGTGGAGGGTTTGACCTTTTTCACATTTTGGCTCTCCTCTGGGCTTGTGGAAGTCATTCCCTGGGAGGGAATTTTGACCATTTTGACCACTTTTCCACATTTTGGCCTGTTTTTGCCTTGTTCTTCCCGGGTCGCCTGTGAGTCATCCCGGGGGGTATTTTAGAATTTTTTCTCATTTTGGCTCTTCCCGGGACTTGTGAAACTCTTTCCCTAGGAGGGAAGTTTGAACATTTTTGGCATTTTTTTCCACATTTTGGCCTGTTTTTGCCTTGTTCTTCCCAGGTCGCCTGTGAGTCTTCCTGGGGGAGGGGGATTTGACCTTTTTCACATTTTGGCTCTCCTCGGGGCTTGTGGAAGTCATTTCCTGGGAGGGAATTTTGACCATTTTGACCACTTTTCCACATTTTGGCCTGTTTTTGCCTCTTTCTTCCCAGGTTGCCTGTGAGTCATCCCGGGGGTATTTTTGACATTTTTCTCATTTTGTCTCTTCCTGGGACTCATTCCCTCGGAGGGAAGTTTGAAGATTTTTGGCATTTTTTTCAACATTTTGGCCTGTTTTTGCCTTGTTCTTCCCGGGTTGCCTGTGAGTCTTCCTGGGGGAAGGGAGTTTGACCTTTTTCACATTTTGGCTCTTCCCGGGGCTTGTGGAAGTCATTCCCTGGGAGGGAATTTTGACCATTTTGACCACTTTTCCACATTTTGGCCTGTTTTTGCCTCTTTCTTCCCGGGTCGCCTGTGAGTCATCCCGGGGGGTATTTTTGATATTTTTCTCATTTTGGCTCTTCCCGGGACTCATTCCCTAGGAGGGAATTTTGACCATTTTGACCACTTTTCCACATTTTGGCCTGTTTTTGCCTTGTTCTTCCCGGGTCGCCTGTGAGTCATCTCGGGGGGTATTTTTGACATTTTTCTCATTTTGGCTCTTCCCGGGACTCATTCCCTAGGAGGGAAGTTTGAACATTTTTGGCATTTTTTCCCACATTTTGGCCTGTTTTTGCCTTGTTCTTCCCGGGTCGCCTGTGAGTCTTCCTGGGGTAGGGGGGTTTGACCTTTTTCACATTTTGGCTCTCCCCGGGGCTTGTGGAAGTCATTTCCTGGGAGGGAATTTTGACCATTTTGACCACTTTTCCACATTTCCGCTGTTTCCGACATCTACAAAGCAATTACCGTATTTTTCGGAGTATAAGTCGCACCTGCCGAAAATGCATAATAAAGAAGGAAAAAAACATATATAAGTTGCACTGGAGTGAGGCCAAACTATGAAAAAAACTGCGACTTATGGTCCGAAAAATACAGTAGCTACCGGCTGCCACCTACTGATATGGAAGAGTATTACACGGTTACTCTGCCGAGCTCTAGACAGCACCGACACTCAACAACAACACATCATTTGCAGACTATAATTA
>NC_084751.1:42512867-42558316 GCF_033978785.1 Entelurus aequoreus
TCCAATCTACACTTTGTTAGAATATATAACAAATTGGACCAAGCTATATTTCTAACAAAGACAAATCATTATTTCTTATAGATTTTCCAGAACAAAATTTTTAAAAGAAATTCAAAAGACTTTGAAATAAGATTTAAATTTGATTCTACAGATTTTCTAGATTTGCTGGAATAATTTTTTTGAATTTTAATCATAATAAGTTTGAAGAAATATTTCACAAATATTCTTTGTCGAAAAAACACAAGCTAAAATTAAGAATTCAATTAAAATTTATTTATTATTCTTTACAAAAAAAAAATTAAAAAAATACTTGAACATTGATTTACATTGTCAGGAAAGAAAAGGAAGGAATTTAAAAGGTAAAAAGGTATATGTGTTTAAAAATCCTAAAATCATTTTTAAGGTTGTATTTTTTTCTCTAAAATTGTCTTTCTGAAAGTTATAAGAAGCAAAGTAAAAAAATTAATGAATTTATTTAAACAAGTGAAGACCAAGTCTTTAAAATATTTTCTTGGATTTTCAAATTTTATTTGAGTTTTGTCTCTCTTAGAATTAAAAATGTCCGGCAAAGCGAGACCAGCTTGCTAGTAAATAAATACAATTTAAAAAATAGAGGCAGCT
Source organism: Entelurus aequoreus (assembly GCF_033978785.1). NCBI lineage: Eukaryota > Metazoa > Chordata > Actinopteri > Syngnathiformes > Syngnathidae > Entelurus > Entelurus aequoreus. The sequence continues at coordinate 42,513,489 of NC_084751.1, forward strand.
CACTGGTAAGTGCTGCTATTTGAGCTATTTTTAGAACAGGCCAGCGGGCTACTCATCTGGTCCTTACGAGCTACCTGGTGCCCGCGGGCACCGCGTTGGTGACCCCTGATATAGAACATGCTATACGTTTACCAAACAATCTGTCACTCCTAATCGCTAAATCCCATGAAATCTTATACGTCTAGTCTCTTACGTGAATGAGATAAATAATATTATTTGATATTTTACGGTAATGTGTTAATAATTTCACACATAAGTCGCTCCTGAGTATAAGTCGCACCCCCGGCCAAACTACAAAAAAAACTGCGACTTATAGTCCGAAAAATACGGTACGTATAGTCTATTATTTGTGCACTATTGACAAGGGAGTCTTATCAGAACGAGATATAAAATGGTATCGACTGGTTTTTATGGATATTTTATGGCTGGATTAACCTAACATGGGCAGAAAAATGCAAATGAGGAAAAATGCTTTCAGTGGTTTATCCATAGGAAGTGATTTGCATTGCTCCCAATTTAATACAGTTTGTCATAGCGATGCACTCACAACAATGACCAATATCTCCGCCTCAACCTAAAAAGTGATGCCGGCTGCAGAAAGGTAATTTCTGATGGATTGTGCTGAGCGCAGCTTTCGCCTAAAGGAGAGGACCACAGCCTATTTATTCCCAGACGTACTCTCGTGCAGAAATATTTTTTTTTCCAGCAAGATCATAGCAATTTTGCCTAGTGCTTCCCTTACTCTCTTATCTTTAAACATATATTAGAATGTCAGACACATCCTTCTCCTCCTCCACTCTCTCTATCTGGTCTCCAAACCACTCTAGCAAATGTTACCCTTTCGTATCTGGGCTAGGAAAATAGCCTTTTTTTCTCTCCCACCAACTGCACGGGAGGATTCACAGACACGATAACCTCAGCGACTGAACTGCAAATGTCACTTGGCTCGTCCACCAATGGCGTTGCTTCTCGGCGAGCCAGGGCGGTTCTCTTGCGGTGTCCTCACCCGTGACACTGGGACTGAGCAGATGTGCGGACTGGAATGAAAATGAGTCAGCATTGGCTTGCAGGTGTGGCCGGATGAAATACCGCTAAAATTCCAGGGCATTGTATAGTGGCGGTCAAAAGTTTACATATGTAAAGAACATAATGTCATGATTGTGTTGAGTTTCCAATCATTTCTACAACTCTTATTTTTTTGTGATTGGAGCACATACTTGTTGGTCACAAAAACATTCATTAAGTTTGGTTCTTTTATGAATTTATTATGGGTCCACTGAACATGTGAGAAAATCTGCTGGGTCAAAAGTATACAAAGTGCTACACTGTATTAAAGAATAACAAAAAAATATAATAAAAATTTAAAAAAATAAAAACTAGAACAGCCTAATAGCTAGAACTAGTATGCATGTATCTAAAAAAAAAAAGGTGTTTTTTTTTAAAAAAAGAAGGGTTTTTAAGCCTTTTTTAAAAGCATCCACAGTCTGTGGTGCCCTCAGGTGGTCAGGGAGAGCGTTCCACAGACTGTGAGCGGCGGAGCAGAAAGCCATTGTTCGTAGCTTTGTCCTCTGAGGTTGGAGGTTAGCCTGTCCGGAGCAGAGGTGTCGTGTGAATTTATTATGAATTTATTATGGGTCTACTGAAAATGTGAGCAAATGTGCTGGGTCAAAAGTATACATACAGCAATGCTAATATTTGCTTACATGTCCCTTGGCAAGTTTACCTGCAATAAGGCACTTTTGGTAGCCATCCACAAGCTTCTGCTTGAATTTGACCACTCCTCTTGACAAAATTGGTGTAGTTCAGCTAAATGTGTTGGTTTTCTGACATGGACTTGTTTCTTCAGCATTGTCCACACGTTTAAGTCAGGACTTTGGGAAGGCCATTAATAATAATAATAATAATAATAATAGATTTTATTTGTAAAAAAAAAAAAAAAAAGCACTTTACATTGAGTAAACAACCTCAAAGTGCTACAGTGTATTTTAAAAAAAAAAAAAAAAAAAAAAAAGAAAAAAGATCCATCCATCCATTTTCTACCGCTTATTCCCTTCGGGGTCGCGGGGGGGCGCTGGAGCCTATTTCAGCTATAATAAAAATAAAAACTAGAACAGCCTAATAGCTACAACTAATATGCATATATCTAAAAAAAAAAAAAGCTTTTTTTTTTTTTTTAAAAGAAGGGTTTTTAAGCCTTTTTTAAAAGCATCCACAGTCTGTGGTGCCCTCAGGTGGTCAGGGAGAGCGTTCCACAGACTGGGAGCGGCGGAACAGAAAGCCCGGTCTCCCATTGTTCGTAGCTTTGTCCTCGGAGGTTGGAGGAGGTTAGCCTGTCCGGAGCGGAGGTGTCGTGTGAATTTATAATGCATTTATTATGGGTCTACTGAAAATGTGAGCAAATGTGCTGGGTCAAAAGTATACATACAGCAATGTTAATATTTGCTTACATGTCCCTTGGCAAGTTTACCTGCAATAAGGCGCTTTTGGTAGCCATCCACAAGCTTCTGGTTGACCACTCCTCTTGACAAAATTGGTGCAGTTCAGCTAAATGTGTTGGTTTTCTGACATGGACTTGTTTCTTCAGCATTGTCCACACGTTTAAGTCAGAACTTTGGGAAGGCCATTAATAATAATAATAATAATAATAATAATAATAGATTTTATTTGTAAAAAAAAAAAAAAAAAAGCACTTTACATTGAGTAAACAACCTCAAAGTGCTACAGTGTATTTAAAAAAAAAAAAAAAAAAAAAAATAGATCCATCCATCCATTTTTTAATAAAAAAATAAAAACTAGAACAGCCTAATAGCTACAACTAATATGCATATATCTAAAAAAAAAAAGCTTTTTTTTTTTTTAAAAAAAAGAAGGGTTTTTAAGCATTTTTTAAAAGCATCCACAGTCTGTGGTGCCCTCAGGTGGTCAGGGAGAGTGTTCCACAGATTGGGAGTGGCGGAGCAGAAAGCCCGGTCTTCCATTGTTCGTAGCTTTGTCCTCGGAGGTTGGAGGTTAGCCTGTCCGGAGCGGAGGTGTCGTGTGAATTTATAATTAATTTATTATGGGTCTACTGAAAATGTGAGCAAATGTGCTGGGTCAAAAGTATACATACAGCAATGTTAATATTTGCTTACATGTCCCTTGGCAAGTTTCACTGCAATAAGGCGCTTTTGGTAGCCATCCACAAGCTTCTGCTTGACCACTCCTCTTGACAAAATTGATGCAGTTCAGCTAAATTTGTTGCTTTTCTGACATAGATAGATAGATAGGTCTTTATTGTCATTGCACAAGTACAACGAAACTTTGTTTTCAGCACAAACTCGTTCTAGATTAGACAAACAAACAGTGTACAGGGTTGCAGAACAGGAACGCTGATGGGTCGCCACAAGGCGCCCCGTAAAAGATGGGGAAAAAGGTAAAACGCTGGGGAAGGATGAGTAAAAAAATACAATCTTAGGAGCCCAGTCTGGAGTGGGAAAAAAAACCTCCAAAATAAAGCACATATACATATTACAACGTACATCTCGAGATATCTAGCAACAGAGGGAAGGGAGTGCGGGGTCATGGTGGTAGGCTGCAGCTCTCAGCTCTGGACTTGTTTCTTCAGCATTGTCCACACGTTTAAGTCAGGACTTTGGGAAGGCCATTAATAATAATAATAATAATAGATTTTATTTGTAAAAAAAAAAAAAAACACTTTACATTGAGTAAACAACCTCAAAGTGCTACAGTGTATTAAAAAAATAAAAAGGTAATAAAAAAAAAACTAAAAAAAAAACTACAACAGCCTAATAGCTAGAACTAGTATGCATGTATCTAAAAAAATGCTTTTTTTTAAAAAAAAAAAAGAAAGGTTTTTAAGCCTTTTTTAAAAGCATTCACAGTCTGTGGTGCCCTCAGGTGGTCAGGGAGAGCGTTCCACAGACTGGGAGCGGCGGAGCAGAAAGCCCGGTCTCCCATTGTTCGTAGCTTTGTCCTCGGAGGTTGGGGGTTAGCCTGTCCGGAGTGGAGAGGTAGAGGGGGGCATTTCCATGGAGGCACTGGTGGGTTAGTAGGGAGACTTTGTATTCAATCCTGAAGCTTAATTCTAGCCTGATTTAGCCATTCCTTTACCACTTATGACGTGTGTTTGGGGTCATTGTCGTGTTGGAACACCCAACTGCGCCCAAGACCCAACCTCCGGGCTGATGATTTTAGGTTGTCCTGAAGAATTTGGAGGTAATCCTCCTTTTTCATTGTCCCGTTTACTCTCTGTAAAGCACCAGTTCCATTGGCAGCAAAACAGGCCCGGAGCATAATACTACCACCACCATGCTTGACGGTAGGCATGGTGTTCCTGGGATTAAAGGCCTCACCTTTTCTCCTCCAAACATATTGCTGGGTATTGTGGCTCAATTTTTGTTTCATTTTGACACCACATGGACAAAGATAAGACCTTCTGGAGGAAAATTCCGTGGTCAGGTGAAACAAAAATGTTGCTGTTTGGCCACAATACCCAGCAATTGTCATGATCCGTGGCTCAGATCATGTTTTGTTACTTTCTGTTAGATTTGGACTCCTTTAGTTCCTGTTTGGGTTTGTTTTAGTTTCCATGGGAATTAATTGGGTTCACCTGCCTCTGGTTAGTGGTCGGCACGCTCACCAGAGAGCTATTTATTCACCTTTCTCGCCACGCTTGGCCTGGCTTCATTGTTTGCTACACGCTAGTATTTCTTGTCTCCTAGCCTATGCTTCCTGTGCTAAGTGTTAGCCGTAGCTTCCCGTGCGTCCGGCACGTTCTTCCTTCTGCTTGTTTTCTGTTTTTGGTACGTGTTTAATTTTGAAGATCAAATCATGTTCCTACCTGCACGCCTTGTCCAGAGTGGTCCGTCTGCATCCCGGGGGAACAAACCCCCGCAGTAAGACTGTATATAATCATAGAAGGTCCTAATGCAGCTGTTAAGTAACGGAAGGGGTAAAAGCTTGAGTTGATTACTTTTTGCCGTTCAAACAATGAAAGCTAATTAGCGTAGCAGGCTGACAGAGGACGTCTCACTTGGTCAATCGGCGCAACAGGAAGTACTATATCTCATTAAGGTGGAGGCAGGTTTTTAAAAGCATTTTGCCACGCTTGAAGTGGGTTAATGCTCTGGACATGTGCTTACATGAACACCTACTCGTGCTGTTGTTGCTATTAAAGACCTGCAGGCATTAACCCAGCTGGAAGCCTGATGACCAACGCCGCTATTTGTTTAATGAAAGCATCGATTACGGCTTCCAGCAGATCATACAATAAAGCATGCTGGTTTTTTTATTTATTTTCTCGCCTAAATATGTGCGTGTCTGTGCATTGCACTTTATAAGCCATCAGTTAAAATTGCTTATTCCCAGAGATATAAAAGGGAGCATCTAATTTCCTGCTCACTATTATGTCCTTTGAGGGTAGGAAGGTGAGAGAGGCATTTTGGTCAAAATATCAGTGTGACAAAAGTGTCTTTATAGTTCAAATTATTGTCAGCATTTTGCCTTCTGCAATTTATCCCACTTTTTCTGCAAGAACTTTTGCAGTAAAGGAATTCTGGCTCGTGCTTAATATACTGTGTAGACTTTGCCATACACTGCAAAAAGTCAGTGTTCAAAAAACAAGAAAAAAAATAAAATAACTAAGCAGATTTTATGTTAGAGTGTTTTACTTGTTTTAAGTGTTTTGGTCCTAAATGATCTCAGTAAGATATTACAGCTTGTTGCTGAGATTTGATGACCTATATTGAGTAAAACATGCTTGAAACTAGAATATCAACTGTTGCAATGCAAAAAGTCAGTGTTCAAAAAGAAGAAAAAAATAATACAAAATTTACTTGAACTAAGCAAAATTATCTACCAATAGAACAAGAAAATTTGGCTTGTCAAGACTTTCCAAAACAAGTTAAATTAGCTAACCGCAATGAACCCCAAAAATACCTTAAAATAAGTATATTCTCACTAATAACAAGTGCACTTTTCTTGACAGAAAAAACTAATATGAGACCTTTTTGCTCAATATGATAAAAAATATTCTTAAATGAAGTAAATGCTAGTGCCATTATCTTGACATAATGATATGCGCTCGGCATTACATTTCTTGCATTTTTCCATCGATAACATGACATCATCGCGCCAAGTGCGTGCTCTTTCAGTCAATTAGTGCGCAAGGAAAATATATATATATATATATATATATATATATATATATATATATATATATATATATATATATATATATATATATATATATATATATATATATATATATATATATATATATATATATATATATATATATATATGCATATATATATATATATATATATATGCATATATATATTTACAGCCCGGCCCCCAACCAAATTGTTTTTTATTGTAATTTTGAAGAATTTATCTGAAAGTGCATGAACTATTTCTGTTCAAAATTGTTAGACATGTCACATGTTAAATGTTTAAATATTAACTGTCAGTTTACTGTACTACTTTATGAGTATATATATTCTATTGTTTCATTGAAAATAAAACAGCAAAGTCCATTTGGCTGTCATCTGTTTTAATTATGAGACACAATTGTGTCAAAGTCATGATTTTTTATTTCATGCTTGAAATAAGAAATGATTACTTTGAAAAAGTAGTTTTATACTTGTGAGTGTTGATGACACAGCTTTGCAACAGTTGATATTCTAGTTCCAAGCATGTTTTACACAATATAGGTCATCAAATCTCAGCAACAAGCTGTAATATCTTACTGAGATCATTTAGGACCAAAACACTTAAAACAAGTAAAACACTCTAACATAAAATCTGCTTAGTGAGAAGAATTATCTTATCAGACAGAAAATAAGAAAATATCACCCTTATTTGACATATTTCATCTTACTTAGATTTCAGTTTTTGCAGTGCATCTTGTGTTCTACAACATGGTCAAAATGTTGCATAGATGATGTTTTACACATCATCTTCAAGTCGCTTTCTGACAGTCGCTTCAGAATGCGCCGTTTTGTGGGCGGTCTTATTTACGTGGCTCACCTTCGACAGCGTCTTCTCCCCGTCATCTTTGTTGTAGCGGTGTAGCGTGCAAGGACGGGAGTGGAAGAAGTGTCAAAATTGTCTATTGTGAGCGAACTGTGGTGCTGAATTTCCCCCAGGGATCAATAAAGTACTTTCTATTCTATTATATTCTAAAAGATGGCGCTAACTGTTTTAATGACTTTCAGACTTTACTTCAATCAATAACGGAGCAGCATCTCCTCGTCCGTGGCTCACTAGTGCAACAACAACGCCCGAAATGTGTTCGGTGAAAAAAACGTCCGACCAGAACTCTCTAATAACTAAAGTTCCTTGGGTGAATAATGTAAACTCACTACACCGGTATGTTTTAGCGCTTTCATAGCGAGTCTACTGACAGATATAAGTTACAACTTTATGCTACTTTATATTAGAAATGCCCCATAACAAGAAGATAGAGAAAAAGAAGAAGCTTATCGACTATGTCGTCAGCACGGACTACAATGGCGCAAATTTTCAGGACTTATGCAGATCTCAAATACAGATCAGCAGGTACCAGAAGGTAAGAAAAGTCGCTTTTGCATAATATTGCGAAACAAAACGCCAGATAATATGTCTGCTAATGGGTGCCATTTTGCGGTCCTTATACACACACCATAATAATACTATTATCTCTGACTACGGTAGCCGTAATGGGCCGACAATCCATCAAGTGGTGCAGGCTTCAAAGTCGTACTAAAACATTTTGACAGATTTTTGAGCGCCGTGTTTAATGTTCTTTATTTTCAATGGAACATTTAAAGTTTTGGTCTTACAACTTTACGCTACTTTATATTAGAAATGCCCCATAACAAGATGATAGAGAAAAAGAAGAAGCTTATCGACTATGGCGTCAGCACGGACTACAATGGCGCAAATTTTCAGGACTTATGCAGATCTCAAAAACATGTCAGCAGGTACCAGTAGGTAAGAAAAGTCGCTTTTGCATAATATCGCGAAACAAAACGCCAGATAATATGTCTGCTAATGGGTGCCATTCTGCGGTCCTTATACACACCATAGTAATACTTGTATCTCTGACTACGGTAGCCGTAATGGGCCGACAATCCATCAAGCGGTGCAGGCTTCAAAGTCGTACTAAAACATTTTGACAGATTTTTGAGCGCCGTGTTTAATGTTCTTTATTTTCAATGGAACATTTAAAGTTTTGGTCTTACAACTTTACGCTACTTTATATTAGAAATGCCCCATAACAAGAAGATAGAGAAAAAGAAGAAGCTTATCGACTATGTCGTCAGCACGGACTACAATGGCGCACATTTTCAGGACTTATGCAGATCTCAAACACAGATCAGCAGGTACCAGAAGGTAAGAAAAGTCGCTTTTGCATAATATTGCGAAACAAAACGCCAGATAATATGTCTGCTAATGGGTGCCATTCTGCGGTCCTTATACACACACCATAGTAATACTTGCATCTCCGACTACGGTAGCCGTAATGGGCCGACAGTCCATCAAGCGGTGCAGGCTTCAAAGTCGTACTAAAACATTTTGACAGATTTTTGAGCGCCGTGTTTAATGTTCTTTATTTTCAACGGAACATTTAACGTTTTGGTGTTGTTTACTGGCGTCATATTGCAGTCCACACGTATCTCTTATGTGTGACTGCCATCTACTGGTCACACTTATCATTTCACCATGTGCCAAATAAAATTGCTTCGAGGTCGGTAAGCACAACCAGATTCCGTACATTGGGCGCACCGGGTTATGTTACTGTCGATTTTTGAGAAAATGAAATGATTTTAAGTGCGCCTTATAGTCCAAAAAGTACGGTACATTGCGTTACTACATTTAGCATGACCAAGGCAACTGTATACTGCATAAAACTAACAATGACTTACTGTATTTGTAATTGTGTTACTCTTGGGAGAATGCGACCTGCTATAGCACTGTGGATCTATTTGTTGCTGAAGGAGCTACTCAGGGAATTACATCGTTGCAGATTTTTAATTAGCCATATCCCGTATATTACATGTTTTGAACTTTTGACTAGAGATGTCCGATAATATCGGACTGCCGATATTATCGGCCGATAGATGCTTTAAAATGTAATATCGGAAATGATCGGTATCGGTTTCAAAAAGTAAAATGTATGACTTTTTAAAACGCCGCTGTACGGAGTGGTACACGGATGTAGGGAGAAGTACGGAGCAGTTGCGTGTCCCAGTCATACTTGCCAACCCTCCCCATTTTCCCGGGAGACTCCCGAATTTCAGTGCCCCTCCCGAAAATCTTTCGGGGCAACCATTCTCCCGATTTCCACCCAGACAACAATATTGGGGGCGTACCTTTAAGGCACTGCCTTTGCATGCCGGCCCAATCACATAATATCTATGGCTTTTCACACACACAAGTGAATGCAAGGCATAGTTGGCCAACAGCCATACAGGTCACACTGAGGGTAGCCATATAAACAACTTTTTTTTTTAAATTTTTTAATTTTTTATTTTATTTTATAATTTTTGAATTTTTTTTTATTTTTATTTTTTATTTTTTTTATTTATTTATTTTTATTTATTTATTTATTTTTTTTAATTTATTTTTTATTATTTTTTATTATTTTTTTATTTTTTATTTATTTATTTTTAATTTTTTATTTTTAATTTTTTAATTTTTTTAATTTATTTTTTAAACAACTTTAACACTGTTACAAATATGCGCCACACCAAACAAGAATGACAAACACATTTCGAGAGAACTTCTGCACCGTAACACAACATAAACACAACAGAACAAATACCCAGAACCCCTTGCAGCACTAACTCTCCCGGGACGCTACAATATACACCCCTCCGCTACCCTCTAAAGCCTGCCCATCTCAACCTCCTCATGCTCTCTCAGGGAGAGCATGTCCCAAATTCCAAGCTGCTGTTTTGAAGCATGTTAAAAGAAATAATGCACTTTGTGACTTCAATAATAAATATGGCAGTGCCATGTTGGCATTTTTTTTTTCCAGAACTTGAGTTGATTTATTTTGGAAAACCTTGTTACATTGTTTAATGCATCCAGCGGGGCATCACAACAAAATTAGGCATAGTAATGTGTTAATTCCACGACTGTATATATCGGTATCGGTTGATATCGGAATCGGTAATTAAGAGTTGGACAATATCGGAATATCGGCAAAAATGCCATTATCTGACATCTCTACTTTTGACTTCACAATTACATTATTATTTTGTTTAAGCCAGATATCCTGAGGTTTAGCAGTCTCTATCGGTAAAAAGTACACATGTAATGTCGGATTTGTGATTGCATGCACGAGGCCGGTGTGTTAGTCCAACAAGCAAAGTACCCTAAGGCATGTCTGTGCTGGTGGGCTTGTCTGATGTCAGAGGAAGGGCGCCACTCTGACTTTCCTTATCTTCATCTGAGAGACAGCGTATCAGCCTGAAGGGCAATCCGTCAGCTCACCTTGTGGTGGCAAACAATCAAGTCCGAGCAGAAGACCGACCAGATCACCGTCAGTCAGGAGATTTCATGTCGTTTTGCAGCTTTATGGTTGTGGAATATTAGAACTGTGGTCCGACTTCAATGAACCCAGTCGCTGACATTTTGTATCATTGTCTTGTCTTGCAGTTCCTGTGTTTGAAGAACATCCGGACATTCCTCAAGGTATGCCACGACAAGTTTGGCCTGCGGAACAGTGAGCTGTTTGACCCCTTTGATCTCTTTGATGTCAGAGACTTTGGCAAGGTGAGTCAATTCTACTCCGCTTTCATTCGTCTACATTCCCAGACTCTTGTGATGTGTCAGCTGTCATCGTCCAAACATTTATCTGCCCTAAGGCTACGTCTTCAGCACAATGGGGGCCCTAGCAAAATGATACGGCTCGTGTCTGTGGTGATATCGTTGAAGGTGCTAGTGACCTGTTATTGACCTGTCTCTAGAATGGAGATACAGGTCTGACTCAATGCGATGCTTGATCTAATCTCAGCATTGGTTTGACCGAACCTGGCTGTTCGTGGTATGAGTCAGTGGTTGAAGCATCTTACATTTAGTCCTTGTATCGATGAAAGGTTTCATCTGAACGTACTCTATTTACAAGAGTTTATCTTTGCTTTGTGCTTACTTGTACCTTTCAGTTTCAGTTTATATCAAGTCCTGAGAATGTTCCATTAGTTGCTTTAGCGCAGGGGTCACCAACGCGGTGCCCGCGGGCACCGGGTCTCCCGTAAGGACCAGATGAGTAGCCCGCTGGCCTGTTCTAAAACTAGCTCAAATAGCAGCACTTACCAGTGAGCTGCCTCTATTTTTTAAATTTTATTTATTTACTAGTAAGCTGGTCTCGCTTTGCCCGACATTTTTAATTCTAAGAGAGACAAAACTCAAATAGAATTTGAAAATCCAAGAAAATATTTTAAAGACTTGGTCTTCACTTGTTTAAATAAATTCATTCATTTTTTTACTTTGCTTCTTATAACTTTCAGATAGACAATTTTAGAGAATAAATACAACCTTAAAAATGATTTTAGGATTTTTAAACACATATACCTTTTTACCTTTTAAATTCCTTCCTCTTCTTTCCTGACAATTTAAATCAATAAAGTAAATTAATTTTTTTTTTATTGTAAAGAATAATAAATACATTTTAATTTAATTCTTCATTTTAGCTTCTGTTTTTTCGACGAAGAATATTTGTGAAATATTTCTTCAAACTTATAATGATTAAAATTCAAAAAAATTATTCTGGCAAATCTAGAAAATTAATAGAATCAAATTTAAATCTTATTTCAAAGTCTTTTGAGTTTCTTTTAAAATTTTTGTTCTGGAAAATCTAGAATAAATAATGATTTGTCTTTATTAGAAATAAAGCTTGGTCCAATTTGTTATATATTCTAACAAAGTGCAGATTGGCTTTTAACCTATTTAAAACATGTCATCAAAATTCTAAAATTAATCTTAATCAAGAAAAATTACTAATGATGTTCCATAAACATTTTTTTTAATTTTTTCAAAAAGATTCGAATTAGCTAGTTTTTCTCTTCTTTTTTTCGGTTGAATTTTGAATTTTAAAGAGTCGAAATTGAAGATAAACTATGTTTCAAAATTTAATTGTAATTTTTTTCGTGTTTTCTCCTCTTTTAAACCATTCAATTAAGTGTAAATATCATTAATTATTAATAATAACATAGAGTTAAAGGTAAATTGAGCAAATTGGCTATTTCTGGCAATTTGTTTAAGTGTGTATCAAACTGGTAGCCCTTCGCATTAATCAGTACCCAAGAAGTAGCTCTTGCTTTCAAAAAGGTTGGTGACCCCTGCATTAGCGTATTTTCTAGATTCCTGACCGTGGTGACGGTCGGGGTCGCTTCTTGTACCGTTGACATTTAACATTTCTAAAATTCAAGACATTGGAAACGTGTTGTTGGTGTTTGAGTATCTCCCCAAAGGTACAGTTGAAACTTTGCTTAACCCTTGGGTAATGTTCATATTGTTGTTACTCAGCCAGCGTTTGTGGGTCTGATGGACCCGTTGCATTTTGTGGCTTTTGATGCCTCACAATCAAACACCTAGTGGTTAGAGTGTCCGCCCTGAGATCGGTAAAAACTTTAAAACAGACTGTAAAATGTACAAATTCATGTACATAACAGGATTTTTTTGAATTTGGTGCAGACCACTTCTCTGCAAGTGAGATCATTATGCTAAATCATTTCTCTATCCTCCAATATTTGACTGGAAGACTCCCAAACTTGGAACGTTCATGATTCCAGGAGCAAACATGACTCCAAATGGTTCCAAAGAAGTCCGATCCTGGTTTAGGAGACGAATCCAACCTGAGATGTGTTGGCTGGTCTGAAGGTAGATTTCCGTGGGTCAAACACAACAATCAAACACTTTTATGTTAAAATACTGAACAGATGTTTACCTTATCCCAACAAACATCTGTTCAGTATTTCAACATAAAAGTGTTGTGAGGCATTAAAAGCCACAAAATGCGACGGGTCCATCAGACCCACAAACGCTGGCTGAGTAACAATAATATGAACATTGGACGGAAAATTTCTCTGACAGTTTGTGCATCCCACAGGGGTTCTTCTTTTGTGCTTCTGCACCTGCGGTTCCCACACAAGGTTGCAACATCGTTACTCAACACTGTCTGCTCTCATTTTCTCGCACATTTGACGCTCTGATGTTCTGTGTACCTACACTCTGTCCTCCTCCTGTCTAGGCCTGCTGTGTGTGTGTGTGTGGGTAGGTGCGTGTGGTACACAGAACATCAATTTCCACACTTCTATTAGCCCCGGTTCCAGTGGACCCGGACATCTTATATGTAATATAAATGTGTAGGGGGGGTGTATGGTGTGTGGTCATTAAATATGTATTCTGATATATGTTCTTCACAGAAAATGAGCCAAAGTTAGTGAGTCTCAGTTCGAAAAATTAATTAATTGTATAATTTTTGTTTTAATAAAAAATGAAAACGGGTCCCACAGACCCGAACACCACTCTCAAGTCTTTTACATTACAGTAATCAAGGCACTGCACTTTTTTATTGGTTATTTATTGGTTATTTATCTCTTCCTAACACTTCCATTTATAATTATGTATTTTTGTCTCTACTAATTGTAGTTTTTATGTATGGTTAAGCATTTTACTGGAACAGTACTCCAATTTTGTTGTATTTTTAATGCAATGACAATAAAGGTATTCTAGTCTATACTATTTTAGTAAGGAACATATATTAACCCTGTAAAACCCAAATATAGAAAAACCTAAAAAACATTTTTTTTGACCTTTTAGATGTTGTTGTAGGAGGCATTTGATGCAGAAGTTGAGGAGTTAAAAAAAATTAAAATGTATGTATGTTTTTAGAGAAATGTTGTACTATTGCAAACATTGGGCTTTGATGAATTAACTACATTTTTTAGAGATGAAACTTTTAAATCAGTCAAATTTGACCAGAACACAACACAAAGGTAGAATGTATACTATCCATGTATAGAGAAAATACTTCAGGCAGTGATGTAGTGGAGGGAATACAACCTGTTCCAGCCCACTGCAACAAACCAGCTATTTTAAATACCACATTCACCCAGTGTTGTATAATTCCAACAATTATATAACAAGCTCTAAATGAAATTTGATGCATCTGTTCCACAATAACTACATATGTACATGCTCTAGACATTGTAATAACAACCAAACAAAACAAAAAAAAGACATTTTAATTACTTGAATCTGATGAACCTAGTCCAATGAAACAAATAAATGTTGTTCGAAGGAAACCTTGAGAGGTTGTGTGAGTTCATGGCCAGAACAAATGTACAATCCAATTGCCTTGTGAGACTGAACAATAGGACCCAATGACTATATAAATGTGGTAAACATTTTTTTAAATATATAACAGATTGTTTTTTAGGATGGTTAAAGGTAACATTGTAATTTTACAACGAGGGTTCTTACAGGGTTAACAATAAAACTACATAGAAACATCGGCAATCAAAACAAAGTGAAAATAGAAACTGAACGTTTATGAGGAATGATCAGGGTTGTTGAATATGTTTAAGGATTGGTAGGTTGGTATCGTTTTTGTTACAGTTGGCGCCATTCCATGACCTGTGTCAGATCTCACCATTGTCAATTACAAGTAGAGCGTACTTACTCATCTGTTATCTGCTCATTTTCATGACCTGGCTCGTCTTGTACAGCGTTCCCGCTGTGGTTGGAGAGGACAACAGGATAAAGAAACTTGAGCAAGAAGAAAAAAAAGCGAGAAGGACACTTGGCAGGTTGTAGATAAACCCCAAGACGACGTTTGCGAGTCAATGAGCTCGCAGCGAATGGTATTCAAATCAAAGAGCAGTCAGAATCAATCACATAGGCCCTCTAGATGTCAATTTGGAAATTGCTTTTGTATGGTCTTGGTGGTGGCGGACTTGTCTCGCTATGGATTTTCCATTAAGGCCAAACATCGCATTATAATATATTGAACAGAGTCGATTCTACTAATGTGACATGCATTTATATTGAGGAAACGGCTCATCGACGGAGAGATAACAAAAAGCTACTTCCACATGTTTATATTTTTTTATGCATTAGTAAATAAATGCGAGCAAAAGTCTGCTTCCAATGGCGCTTATGGGAATCTCTCCATTCTGCCTATAAAGCGCTCTATAAAACAACTTCCATCAATGTTTTATATACAGTCTGTAAGTGTAATGTAGTAACGGGCACATTCATAATAACATGTAATATTTACGTATTTTGATCAATTCAAGCATGAATTTCAAAAATGCATTACTGATTATTAAAGATGTCCAATAATATCGGACTGCCGATATTATCGGCCGATAAATTTTTTAAAATGTAATATCGGAAATTATCGCTTTGAAAATTATCGGTATCGGTTTCAAAAAGTAAAATGGAAGACTTTTTAAAACGCCGCTGTGTACACGGACGTAGGGAGAAGTACAGAGCGCCAATAAACCTTAAAGCGTCAGTCACATAATATCTACGTCTTTTCACACACAAAAGTGAATGCAAGCATACTTGGCCAACAGCCATACAGGTCACACTGAGGGTGGACCGTATAAACAACTTTAACACTGTTACAAATATGCGCCACACTGTGAACCCACACCAAACAAGAATGACAAACACATTTCGGGAGAACTTCTGCACCGTAACACAACATAAACACAACAGAACAAATACCCAGAACCCCTTGCAGCACTAACTCTTCAGGGAGGCTACAATATACACCCCCGGCTACACCCTACCCCCCCCACCCCCCCAACCCCGCCCACCTCAACCTCCTCATGCTCTCTCAGGGAGAGCATGTCCCAAATTCCAAGCTGCTGTTTTGAGGCATGTTAAAAAAAATAATGCACTTTGTGTCTTCAATAATAAATATGGCAGTGCCATGTTGGCATTTTTTCCCATAACTTGAGTTGTGTCAATACTTGGACTTTGGGTTGTTGTGTTTTCCCGGAATGCAAAGGAAAGTCGGCGCGGGCAAGGCGTGAATGTGAGTACATATTTATTTGAACACTAACAATCTACAAAAAAAGAAGCAAACAAAAGGCGCGCACAATGGCGGAGAACAAACTTGACTAACGGAACAAAACTCGCACAAAGGCAGAAACTATGAACAATAAACACAAATTTACTTGGCATGGAACTATGGTAGCATGAAACCAACAGAGGTAGCAGGGGTGTCAGAAGTAGCATGGTATGAAAGGATAATGTCACCAGGACGAACAACAGACACAGACCGGATTAAATAGCAGTGACATGATCAGTGAAAACAGGTGCGTGACTCAAAACGTAAAACAGGTGCGTGAAAACTAATGGGTTGCAATGGTGACAAAACAAACAAAAGTGCACAAAGAGACCAAAAACAAAATTGAACATGACTAAAACAAAACATGATCACATAGACATTTTGATTTATTTTGGAAAACCTTGTTACATTGTTTAATGCATCCAGCGGGGCATCACAACAAAATTAGGCATAATAATGTGTTAATTCCACGACTGTATATATCGGTATCGGTTGATATCGAAATCGGTAATTAAGAGTTGGACAATATCGGATATCGGCAAAAAAGCCATTATCGGACATCTCTACTGATTATCACTCACTGCAGACTTCATGAGAGCCAACAAACCTATTAAAACATCGCTTACTGCACAATGTCTGCTCTCACTAGGATGCAGACTGCTAGGATGTTGATGTATACTTGGTTCGATGAAGAATGACTCCTAATCCTCACAAAGAAAAAAAAAAAAGGGGGGGGGTGAAACTGACCAATCAATCAATCAATCAAGGGCTGCACAAGCCACAACGACATCAACCAAGTGTCTTTTCATGTCTTTCTAGCAATTTCCGGGTCTAAATTGGATGCCAAAGTTGACCAACATTTCGGATTCTGTCCTCATCCTTCTACAAACCCCGTTTCCATTTGAATTGGGAAATTGTGTTAGATGTAAATATAAACGGAATACAATGATTTGCAAATCCTTTTCAACCCATATTCAGTTGAATATGCTACAAAGACAACATATTTGATGTTCAAACTGATAAACACTTTTTTTTTTTTTGCAAATAATCATTAACTTTAGAATTTGATGCCAGCAACACGTGACAAAGAAGTTGGGAAAGGTGGCAATAAATACTGATAAAGTTGAGGAATGCTCATCAAACACTTATTTGGAACATCCCACAGGTGAACAGGCAAATTGGGAACAGGTGGGTGCCATGATTGGGTTTAAAAGTAGATTCCATGAAATGCTCAGTCGTTCACAAACAAGGATGGGGCGAGGGTCACCACTTTGTCAACAAATGCGTGAGCAAATTGTTGAACAGTTTAAGAAAAACCTTTCTCAACCAGCTATTGCAAGGAATTTAGGGATTTCACCATCTACGGTACATAATATCATCAAAAGGTTCAGAGAATCTGGAGAAATCACTGCACGTAAGCAGCTAAGCCCGTGACCTTCGATCCCTCAGGCTGTACTGCATCAACAAGCGACATCAGTGTGTAAAGGATATCACCACATGGGCTCAGGAACATTTCAGAAACCCACTGTCAGTAACTACAGTTGGTCGCTACATCTGTAAGTGCAAGTTAAAACTCTCCTATGCAAGGCGAAAACCGTTTATCAACAACACCCAGAAACGCCGTCGGCTTCGCTGGGCCTGAGCTCATCTAAGATGGACTGATACAAAGTGGAAAAGTGTTCTGTGGTCTGACGAGTCCACATTTCAAATTGTTTTTGGAAACTGTGGACGTCGTGTCCTCCGGACCAAAGAGGAAAAGAACCATCCGGATTGTTCTAGGCGCAAAGTTGAAAAGCCAGCATGTGTGATGGTATGGGGGTGTATTAGTGCCCAAGACATGGGTAACTTACACATCTGTGAAGGCGCCATTAATGCTGAAAGGTACATACAGGTTTTGGAGCAACATATGTTGCCATCCAAGCAACGTTACCATGGACGCCCCTGCTTATTTCAGCAAGACAATGCCAAGCCGCGTGTTACATCAACGTGGCTTCATAGTAAAAGAGTGCGGGTACTAGACTGGCCTGCCTGTAGTCCAGACCTGTCTCCCATTGAAAATGTGTGGCGCATTATGAAGCCTAAAATAGCACAAGGGAGACCCCCGGACTGTTGAACAACTTAAGCTGTACATCAAGCAAGAATGGGAAAGAATTCCACCTGAAAAGCTTCAAAAATGTGTCTCCTCAGTTCCCAAACGAGTGTTGTTAAAAGGAAAGGCCATGTAACACAGTGGTGAACATGCCCTTTCCCAACTACTTTGGCACGTGTTGCAGCCATGAAATTCTAAGTTAATTATTATTTGCAGAAAAAAAAATAAAGTTTATGAGTTTGAACATCGAATATGTTGTCTTTGTAGTGCATTCAACTGAATATGGGTTGAAAAGGATTTGAAAATCATTGTATTCTGTTTATATTTACATCTAACACAATTTCCCAACTCATATGGAAACGGGGTTTGTAAATGAATGTTAATATTTGTTTTCTAATCTTAAAAACAGTGTTCTTCCTTTAACTTAGCAACAACATGTTGAAGTATTTCCTAAAAACGTGGACTGTATAGTGTCGTAAAGGATTGTGGAGAGAAAGTAGAAGGGAGACGGCGTCCTCTATAAACATTCATAAGGCCATGTCCACCTTTTAATAACTCTGTGGAGGCTGAGTTTGTGCCCCCTGAGCCTTTCTGATCACCACTTCTCACTCTAATGATACCTTTTCCTGCTTCACAAGAAAACTTCAAGCATAATTATCATTTCAAACCTCCCATACTCCCGTCCATTGGGACTTGAATGCAATCCCATGACTCGTATATACCATGTGTCTTGCACAGACTCATTCTTAAAGCTCTATTTAGATCTGCGATAACGGCCCCAGCACAGGGAATACCCAATGTTGTCCTCGCAAGTTTACATCCACTAATCATAGACAGATACGGGACAAAGTATAGGCCGTAAAGCAGGGGTCACCAACCTTTTTGAAACCAAAAGCTACTTCTTGGGTAGTGATTAATGCGAAGGGCTACCAGTTTGATACACACTTAAATACATTGCCAGAAATAGCCAATTTGCTCAATTTACCTTTAACTCTATGTTATTATTAATAATTAATGATATTTACACTTAATCGAACGGTTTAAAAGAGGAGAAAACACGAAAAAATTACAATTAAATTTTTAAACATAGTTTATCTTCAATTTCGACTCTTTAAAATTCAAAATTCAACCGAAAAAAGGAAGAGAAATTCAATTCAATTCAATTCAATTATTTATTTATTTCGTACTTGGATGTGTACATTTCAACAACATTTCAACAATCTCACATACCTTACTGCATTCAATACACAGCCATGTCGAAAAGGAACAGGATGAAGAAAATCTTATATTTCCTGCCCCTTCGCACAAAAGAAACATTTTCTTGGTATCTCTTTGCCGGTAGTGCATTAGAACATCCAATGCAACAAATCAATACAAAACAATGTATCACATATGCACACACAGGCACCCACACCCACACGCACCCACCCACCAGGGGCGTAGACTCTAGAGTAGTAAAAAAGGCTACAGGACATGTATGACCCAGTTGACAAGAAAAGTTATTGTTGCCTAAAAACTACAAGTTTGTACCCCTACCCAGTGCACACACTCATAGAAATTAATAGAACAAACAATCAATGAAAAGAATAAACAAGCAAGATAAGTTGAACAAAAGATAAATAAACAAAACAAAAACTGAAAAAATAAGGCAATCACTCAAACCAAACAAACTGAAAAAGAACAAGGCAATCATCCAAACCAAACAAACTGAAAAAGAATAAGGTAATCATTCAAACCAAACAAAACTGAATAGAACAAGGCTATCATAACAAGGTATCATTCAAACCAAACAAAGCTAAGAACAATGTGATCATTCAACCAAGGATCCATAGTGCATGTCGATAAAGAAAAAAAAAAAAAAAAAAATGAAAGGAAAGCTAGACTATACAATACCTACAGTCATGTAGGATAATGTAAGCGTTGTTTTTTTTTTGTGTGTTTATTATTATTTTTATTTTTTATTTTTATTTTTTTCCCCTTATTTTTCCCTTTGCGTCCCTTTTGTCAGTGCTCATATAACATCATAGTTCTGTTTTTAAAGACTTTTTTTAATTGAAATGTGTTTTTACATTGCTTTATTTCATTATGGAGAGAGTTCCAGAGTTTTACTCCCACCACTGATGTACACATTTGTTTTGATGTTGTTCGTGCAAGCTGATGCTTAAAGTGCCCTTTCCTTCTTCCTTCTTTTTCTATTAAAGTGAAATTTTTTTGTAGATTTGTTGGTAGCTCTTGACTACTAGCCCTGAACATAACCAATAATGTCTGCTGCTCAACTAGTTCATAAAATTTGTAAAGTCCTGAGCTAATAAATAATCCATTTGTGTGCTCTCTATAACCTGTTTTGTGTATGATTCTGATCGCTCTCTTCTGAAGGAGGTACAGTGGCTTTGTGTTACTCTTATATGTACTACCCCATATTTCCACACAATAATTGATATAAGGCAGTACAAGTGCACAATACAGTGTACGCATTGCTTTATAATCTAATACATCTTTTACCTTATTTAATATAAATATACTTTTAGCCATCTTTTTTCTAACATGTGAGATATGCGATTTCCAACTAATATTATCATCTAAAATCACTCCCAAAAATCTAATCTCAGAGACTTTTTCAATGCTTGTTCCAGCTATTGACAGTACAATATTTTCAGGCTTTTTTCTCTTACTAAAAATCATGAACTTAGTTTTTTTCAAATTCAATGATAATTTGTTAACGTCAAACCATTTTTTGAGTTTGACCATTTCCTGTTCCATACTCTTTAGTAATTCATTTAAGTCATGTCCAGAGCTGTAAAAGTTGGTATCGTCAGCAAATAATACAAAATTGAGTAATTTTGACACATCACAGATATCATTTATGTATAAAATAAATAGTTTCGGTCCCAGAACAGACCCTTGTGGAATTCCACACTTAATACTCATATTTTCAGATGTATTAGCAGCATATTGTACATATTGTTGTCTGTTATTCAAGTAGCTATTTAACCAATCTAAAACTATTCCTCTCACACCGTATGAATGTAATTTGGATAAAAGGATAGAGTGATCGATTGTGTCAAACGCTTTCTTAAGGTCTATAAACACCCCTACTGTGTATTTCTTACTATCGGTGGCTGTTGTTATGTCCTCAATTATGTTCATCACAGCAGAGGCAGTAGATCTGTTTGAACGAAATCCAACTAGCTAATTCGAATCTTTTTGAAAAAATAAAAAAATAATTTATGGAACATCATTAGTAATTTTTCCTGATTAAGATTACTTTTAAAATTTTGATGACATATTTTAAATAGGTTAAAATCCAATCTACACTTTGTTAGAACATATAACAAATTGGACCAAGCTATATTTCTAACAAAGACAAATCATTATTTCTTCTAGATTTTCCAGAAACATTTTTTTAAAAGAAATTCAAAAGACTTTGAAATAGGATTTAAATTTGATTCTATAGATTTTCTAGATTTGCCAGAATATTTTTTTTTAATTTTAATCATAATAAGTTTAAAGAAATATTTCACAAATATTCTTCGTCGAAAAAACAGAAGCTAAAATGAAGAATTAAATTAAAATGTATTTATTATTCTTTACAATAAAAAATAAATAAATACTTGAACATTGATTTAAATTGTCAGGAAAGAAGAGGAAGGAATTTAAAAGGTAAAAAGGTATATGTGTTTAAAAATCCTAAAATCATTTTTAAGGTTGTATTTTTTCCCTAAAATTGTCTTTCTGAAAGTTATAAGAAGCAAAGTAAAAAAAATAATGAATTTATTTAAACAAGTGAAGACCAAGTCTTTAAAATATTTTCTTGGATTTTCAAATTCTATTTGAGTTTTGTCTCTCTTAGAATTAAAAATGTCGGGCAAAGCGAGACCAGCTTGCTAGTAAATAAATGAAATGTAAACAATAGAGGCAGCTAACTGGTAAGTGCTGCTATTTGAGCTATTTTTAGAACAGGCCAGTAGGCGACTCATCTGGTCCTTACGGGCTACCTGGTGCCCGCGGGCACCGCGTTGTTGACCCCTGCCGTAAAGAATGCATCAACTTATGAAAAAGTTTAAGAGCACAGCCTTAAAAATGTAAAATGTTCATTTAAAGTCAGAAAGTAGACTTGCTTTTGCCATTACTCGGTCATGACTCCATGAATGTCTGATTTTGAAACTCTGTTTTGGAAAACGAGTCAATGGAATTGTACTTAACGTAATAAATCTACTCATGCAAAAACACAGTTTAAATGGAACATTAAAAACGAGGTCTAGTCAGGGTTTTATCATGCCGATTTTGATACCGAAAATCCGCGAGTGAGATTGGTCGATTCCAAATAACGATCACACTTATTAACTGGAAATGTTTTAAAGATTGTCTGAAGAAATGTAAAATATCGACCAAATTACTGTAGTATCAATCAATAACTGATATCTTTTGTAACAACGTCACCAATTTAAGGATCAATCAGAAAGCAGATTTGATTTTGCTATTACTAGGACATGACACTATGAACTTACTTGTTAATTTCCTATTAATAGCTGCTTACTTTATGCAGTAACGTGGTTCCAACTACTTTTCTTAAACTTCACTAAGCACCTATTTCTTGTTTTATTTTTAAGCTATCTTAGTGGTTTGCTTAGTTATCAGTAGGGATGATGTTTGATAAGAAATTATCGAGTTCGAGCCCATTATCGAATCCTCTTATCGAACCGATTCCTTATCGATTCTCTTATCAATTCTCTTATCGAATCCATATAGGTTGTTGTATATGGAAAAAAACACAATATTTGGTTTAGCAAAAGCTCACTTTTATTTTATAAGAACAAAATAAAATAAAATAGATAAATATTGACTATTACCCCCCTAAAAAAATAAAATAAATAAATATTGACTGTTGTTACCCAAAGTATATTAAGTGGGATTTTTCAGAAAAACTAATATATACATTAACACAAAAACAACCTGTTTCTGTGATCACTATAGGTGATAAATAATAATGTAGTGTTAAATAAAACCAGTCTCTTGGGCACAACATTTTAAATAATACAGCTCTCCAAAAAGTGCACTTCTGCTGCTATTGGAACATACTAACTACACACACAGGCAGACAGCTAACAAACAATCCAAGACGTCTAATAAAGTTCCAAAGCAGATTAATCCATTTAGGCTCTTTATTGTTGTTGATCGTGCTTTGTCTTTTCCTATCTTTACTTTTGTCTTGCACTGGACTGTTATATATATTTTTTTAAAAACTGAAATACACACAATGACAAATGTATAAGCTATGTGATTCAATTAACATACTCAAATTTAATACACAATATGTAAATATTAGCTTCACACAAATATACAGTACTATCATCAACCAAATACTTCTGAGTGTTGAAACTATTTCGATGGTGGAAATACACGACTGGCAGCCATTTTAAGTCCTCAAAACATCCATTGAAACAGTGCACAAAAATCGTTTTTCAATAAACATCTTAGTATCAAATTTAACCACTTTCCACCTTAATATTGAGTTACATAAACAAGTTAAACAGTTTACTTACAGACTTATCTTTTCCAAGGCTTGTAAGAGCTAACACAACTTGTCTACTTCTCAATTGTCTCATGAACTGAACTGACTCGCCAACCCGGAAGTGCCCAGACCAGGGGTCACCAACCTTTTTGAAACCAAGAGCTACTTCTTGGGTACTGATTAATGCGAAGGGCTACCAGTTTGATACACACTTAAATAAATTGCCAAAAATAGCCAATTTGCTCAATTTACCTTTAACTCTATGTTGTTATTAATAATTAATGATATTTACACTTAATTGAACGGTTTTAAAGAGGAGAAAACACGAAAAAAAATGACAATTAAATTTTGAAACATAGTTTATCTTCAATTTCGACTCTTTAACATTCAAAATTCAACCGAAAAAAAGAAGACAAAAACTAGCTAATTCAAATCTTTTTGAAAAAATAAAAAAAATAATTTATGGAACATCATTAGTAATTTTTCCTGATTAAGATTAATTTTAGAATTTTGATGACATGTTTTAAATAGGTTAAAATCCAATCTGCACTTTGTTAGAATATAGAACAAATTGGACCAAGCTATATTTATAACAAAGACAAATCATTATTTCTTCCAGAACAAAAATTTTTTAAAAATTCAAAAGACCTTGAAATAAGATTTAAATTTGATTCTACAGATTTTCCAGATTTGCCAGAATAAATTTTTTGAATTTTAATCATAATAAGTTTGAAGAAATATTTCACAAATATTCTTCGTCAAAAAAACAGAAGCTAAAATGAAGAATTAAATTAAAATGTATTTATTATTCTTTACAATAAAAAATAAAAAAATTACTTGAACATTGATTTAAATTGTCAGGAAAGAAGACGAAGGAATTTAAAAGGTAAAAATGTATATGTGTTTAAAAATCCTAAAATAATTTTGAAGTTTGTATTTTGTCTCTAAAATTGTCTTTCTGAAAGTTATAAGAAGCAAAGTAAAAAAAATAATGAATGTATTCAAACAAGTGAAGACCAAGTCTTTAAAATATTTTCTTGGATTTTCTAATTCTATTTGAGTTTTGTCTCTCTTAGAATTAAAAATGTCGGGCAAAGCGAGACCAGCTTGCTAGTAAATTAATAAAATTTAAAAAATAGAGGCAGCTCACTGGTAAGTGCGGCTATTTGAGCTAATTTTAGAACAGGCCAGCGGGCTACTCATCTGGTCCTAACGGGCTACCTGGGGCCCGCAGGCACGGCGTTGGTGACCCCTGGCCCAGACTAATGACGTGTAGTATTTTCATATCGCCACAAGATGTCAGTAAGAGTCTACAATGAAATGGGCATAACATTGCCCATTTGGGATTCGTTCCCAGGGATTCGAATAAAGATACTATAGTGGCCTCAATAACGGGAGCCGATTCTCAGAAAGGGATTCGAGTCCATGGAATCGGTTCTTTTCTTATCAAACAACCGGGAGAACCGGTTTCGAACATCATCCCTAGTTATCAGTATGCCTGCCCAAGTTTGTTTTGGGGTTTTTAAGCCTTGTTCTCCAGTTAGATCACTTACTGCACAATGTCTGCTCTCACTAGGATGTTGATATATGCGTGTTTCGGTGAAGAATGACTCTTTTCATGTCTTTCTAGCAATTTCCGGGTCTAAATAAGATGCTAAAGTTGACCAACTTTTCGGCTCGGTTAACAGAGACACATAATTAGCTGCAAGTCGCTTGTCAGCCTGGGGACTAAAAATAAACAAAGTGTCATCCAGAAGGTACTTTTGTACTTTTTCACTAAAATTGGCCAATACCGATCGGCACATCCCGACTAAAAACCCTAAATTAAAAAAATGTTTGTGAATGTCTAACCACAGTTGTGTATCATTAACTCCTTTCCTATAATAGCAAGAACTGTATGATGTCATGCACATTTCACCTTTCCTCCTCTTTCCGCATCCTCGCCCATCCCCCATCATTACAAATTCATTATGACATCATTAAACCAATGAAATGCAGCATATTCCAGTAGACCCCGGAGAACATTTTTATTTAAACACTCCCCCCCCCTTTCATCCGCCTCGTCTCCGTTCTCCCAACCTATTTTAATTAGCCACCGAAGGAACATTGCTGTCATTTAAATGAACACGGCAATCAGTTTATTTGGCTGTTGCCATGATTAGCATAATTAGCCTGCACCTGTTAGCCATCTATCAACAGTTTGGTAATTTTCCATCTGTAACTAGAGAGCGGTGGAGGAAGGAAACTTTCTGCCTTCATGAAGGAGTTCTGCACACAAAATGGTGACGATGTTATTTGCATCTTATCTAAAAATGCTGCCGAGACTTGATGTTGAAGTTCCGAGTGCCTACCGAGTCAGTGGAAAAGCATTGTTTATTTAAACTACAATTCAATCAAAGGCAGCATGAGGCTGTGAGAAAGTGTTTGGATGCTTGTACAAAACAGCTAATAAAGCAAATCACACCAATGTTACCGCACAACTTGAAACAGTCTTGAAACCTCAATATCACAACTTAATTACAACAAACTACAGACTATACGGACTATAAGGCGCACTTAAAATCCTTTCATTTTCTCAAAAATCGACAGTGCGCCTTATAACCCGGTGCGCCTAATGTACGGCATAATTCTGGTTGTGCTTACCGACCTCGAAGCTCTTTTTTTTGGTACCAGTAGATGGCAGTCACACATAAGAGATACTCCAGTAAACGACACCAAAACTTTTGAATGTTCCATTGTAAGGCGCACTTAAAATCCTTTCATTTTCTTAAAAAATCGACAGTGCGCCTTATAACCCGGTGCGCCTAATGTACGGCCTAATTCTGGTTGTGCTTACCGACCTCGAAGCTATTTTATTTGGTACCAGTATATGGCAGTCACACATAAGAGATACGCCAGTAAACGACACCAAAACTTTTGAATGTTCCATTGTAAGGCGCCCTTAAAATCCTTTCACTTTCTCAAAAATCGACAGTGCGCCTTATAACCCGGTGCGCCTAATGTAGGGCATAATTCTGGTTGTGCTTACCGACCTCGAAGCTATTTTATTTGGTACCAGTAGATGGCAGTCACACATAAGAGATACGCCAGCAAAAGACACCAAAACTTTTAAATGTTCCATTGTAAGGCGCCCTTAAAATCTTTTCACTTTCTCAAAAATCGACAGTGCGCCTTACAACCCGGTGCGCCTAATGTACGGCCTAATTCTGGTTGTGCTTACCGACCTCTGAGCTATTTTATTTGGTACCAGTAGATGGCAGTCACACATAAGAGATACGGCAGTAAACGACACCAAAACTTTGAATGTTCCATTGTAAGGCGCCCTTAAAATCCTTTCACTTTCTCAAAAATCGACAGTACGCCTTATAACCCGGTGCGCCTAATGTACGGCATAATTCTGGTTGTGCTTACCGACCTCGAAGCTATTTTATTTGGTACCAGTAGATGGCAGTCACACATAAGAGATACTCCAGTAAACGACACCAAAACTTTTGAATGTTCCATTGTAAGGCGCACTTAAAATCCTTTCATTTTCTTAAAAAATCGACAGTGCGCCTTATAACCCGGTGCGCCTAATGTACGGCCTAATTCTGGTTGTGCTTATCGACCTCTGAGCTATTTTATTTGGTACCAGTAGATGGCAGTCACACATAAGAGATACGGCAGTAAACGACACCAAAACTTTGAATGTTCCATTGTAAGGCGCCCTTAAAATCCTTTCACTTTCTCAACAATCGACAGTGCGCCTTATAACCCGGTGCGCCTAATGTACAGCCTAATTCTGATTGTGCTTACCGACCTCGAAGCTATTTTATTTGGTACGAGTAGATGGCAGTCACACATAAGAGATACGCCAGTAAACGACACCAAAACTTTTGAATGTTCCATTGTAAGGCGCCCTTAAAATCCTTTCACTTTCTCAAAAATCGACAGTGCGCCTTATAACCCGGTGCGCCTAATGTACGGCGTAATTCTGGTTGTGCTTACCGACCTCGAATCTATCTAATTTGGTACCTGTAGATGGCAGTCACACATAAGAGATACGCCAGTAAACGACACTAAAACTTTGAATGTTCCATTGAGAATATAGAACATTACACATGGCGCTCAAAAATATGTCAAAATGTTTTAGGGTGACTTCGGTAAGCTATGAAGCCGCACCGCTTGATGGATCGTCGCCGCATTAAACATATATTATATTATTATGGTGTGTATAAGGACCGCAAAATGGCACCTGTTAGCAGACATTATCTGCCGTTTTGTTTTGCAATATTATGCAAAACCAACTTTTCTTACCTTCTGGTACCTGCTGACGTGTATTTGGGATCAGCGACAGGTGAGTAGATGGCCCAGTTATCTAATCACCTGTCGCCTTTATTAGCAGCAGCCGGGACGAGACACGGGAGTCGGAGTGGGAACCAGAGAGAGAGAGAGAGAGAGACAGACTGAGAAAAAGGACAATTTGCTGGAAAGCAAAAGCCTAGCACGACTTATGAAAATAAAACAGTGTTGTACCCTGACATCCGGGCTCTCGTGGCCGTGTGTGGTGGTCCGCAGAACCCACTAGAGGGCAACCTCTACAGTGTGCGTGTCCGCCATTGTAGTCCGTGCCGACAACATAGTCGATAAGCTTCTTCTTTTCCCTTTATCTTCTTGTTATGGGTAATTTCTAATATAAAGTAGTGTAAAGTTCTTACTTATATCTGTCAGTAAACTCGCCATGAAAGCGCTAAAACATACCTGTGTAGTGAGTTTACATTATTCGCCCAAGGAACTTTAGTTATTAGAGTTCCGGTCGGACGGTTTTTCACGGGACACATTTCCGGCGTTGTTGTTGCACTAGTGAGCCACGGATGACCGCCCACAAAACGGCGCATCCTGGAGAGACGCTCCTTGAAGAGGATCTGTAAAACATCATCTATGCAACATTTTGACCAAAGAACCAACATCACATGTTATGTAGACCACACGATAGTGTTTTACATTTATAAAAAAATCATAATAAAGGCGTACTGAAATGAATTTTTTAAATTTAAACGGGGATAGCAGATCCATTCTACGTGTCATACTTGATCATTTCGCGATATTGCCATATTTTTGCTGAAAGGATTTAGTAGAGAACATCGACGATAAAGTTCGCAACTTTTGGTCGCTGATAAAAAAAAGCCTTGCCTGTACCGGAAGTAGCGTGACGTCGCAGGTTGAAAGGCTCCTCACATTTCCCCATTGTTTACACCAGCAGCGAGAGCGATTCGGACCGAGAAAGCGACGATTACCCCATTAATTTGAGCGAAGATGAAAGATTTGTGGATGAGGAACGTGAGAGTGAAGGACTAGAGTGCAGTGCAGGACGTATCTTTTTTCGCTCTGACCGTAACTTAGGTACAAGGGCTCATTGGATTCCACACTTTTTCCTTTTTCTATTGTGGATCACGGATTTGTATTTTAAACCACCTCGGATACTATATCCTCTTGAAAATGAGAGTCGAGAACGCGAAATGGACATTCACAGTGACTTTTATCTCCACGACAATACATCGGCGAAGCACTTTAGCTACGGAGTTAACGTGATAGCATCGTGCTTAACTGCAGATAGAAACAAAAGAAATAAACCCCTGACTGGAAGGATAGACAGACAATCAACAATACTATTAAACCATGGACATGTAACTACACGGTTAATGCTTTCCAGCCTGGCGAAGCTTAACAATGCTGTTGCTAACGACGCCATTGAAGCTAACTTAGCTACGGGACCTCACAGAGCTATGCTAAAAACATTAGCTATCCACCTACGCCAGCCAGCCCTCATCTGCTCATCAACACCCGTGCTCATGTAGTAGAATTTCTGACCTTTGACCTATATTGCATGTCTAAAAAGAATGTACGCTCATTTAATTTCTCTTCTATTCTGTGCCAGTGGGACAAAAGTGAATATTAAGTCGTGCCAACCTGTCTACAGAATGTGTTGACTGTCTAAAGGATTCGAGTTGTTATGGAACAGATAGGGATAACCAAAAGACATTGACGCATTAGATAACAAACAATGACGCACAAGAGACATATAAAAAATGGCAGAAGACCGGAACTCGACAGTGATTTTGGCTTGTGTGTGTATTGTTTGCTCCGGAGTAACATGTGGTCTGTCTGCACGGCCAACTTAATTCAACCTGCACTTCTGATAATGGGTAAATAAATTTGTTGTACTAAACTACTTTTGTTGCCTGTTTAAGCTTCGGACAATCCACTACACTCACCTGCGTTCCAGCGATCGACGGCGCGACGAAGGACTTCACCCGATCATCCGTGCGGTCGGCGGCTAGCGTCGGATAGCGCGTCTGCTATCCAAGTCAAAGTCCTCCTGGTTGTGTTGCTGCAGCCAGCCGCTAATACACCCATCCCACCTACAGCTTTCTTCTTTGCAGTCTCCATTGTTCATTAAACAAATTGCAAAAGATTCACCAACACAGATGTCCAGAATACTGTGGAATTTTGAGATGAAAACAGAGCTTTTTGTATTGGATTCAATGGTGTACCAATACTTCCAGTTCAACGGTCGACGTCACCCGCATACGTCATCATACATAGACGTTTTCAGCCGGAAGTTTAGCGGGAAATTTAAAACTGCACTTTATAAGTTAACCCGGCCGTATTGGCATGTGTTGCAATGTTAAGATTTCATCATTGATATATAAACTATCAGACTGCGTGGTCGCTAGTAGTGGCTTCCAGTAGGCCTTTAATGCGCCTTATAATTTTCGGCCCTACGGTCCGAAAAATACGGTACTTGTGTTTTTCCGCAGCTTTGCTCATTCATCTCTTCTTCATCACTGTCCGCCACTCCCCGGTCTCATCAATCTCTCACCCACTCGGTGTGTGGGAGTGTGTTGTGATAAGACAAAGCTTGAGGCGTGCGAGCCACCGCCGGGTCAGCATGAAATGATTGCCGTTGGTCGGTAGTAGTTTGATTCCTCTCCCTAATGATGTGAATTGTTTCCACGCTAAACTCTGCACTTTTCATTTCCTTCCTGTACGCGGTGTGTGAAAAATGGCATGCATGCCTTGTGCTTCCCAAACAGCTGGAATGTTCTCCGGCTTCCAATGGGCAATCTGTCGTCCGGAGCTTTAGACTCTACCATGAATTGATTAACGTGAACCCAAACTTATTCGGGTGTTACCATTTAGTGGTCAATTGTACGGAATATGTACTGTACTGTGCAATCTACTAATACAAGTTTTAATCAATCAATCAAAGGGTGGCCCTATTCTCATAGTTGTCTATTTAAAAAAGATTAAAATCTAATCCCATAATTCTGTAACCTAGTCCTAAACAGATCGGTTTGACTTTGAATTAAAAATGTACCATATTTTCCGGACTACAAACCGGTATATACGCCGCAAACCCACTAAATATTCGAAGAAAAAAAGGTGTTTTTATATATTAGCCGCACCTGACTATAAGATGCAGATATATAAATTAGCTATTTACATTTTGTGAATGTTTATTTACATAACTTCATTGTTTCAAACTGGTGCCTGAAACCCGACAGTAAAAATGGCTGATCAATCAAAACAGAAAAGTCATTTATTCATAATTTATGAGATACATACGATTTTCTCCTTTACTAATAAGGTTTAAGATGTTTATCAGGATCAATTCTTTATTGTATTATGTAAACACTTTGGAGTTTGAACACTCTCTTAAAGTGGGTCATTTGAGTGCATTATTTAATGTCTTTGCTTAATCCGTTCCAAAATTAACCTCTTAAGGCTGTTTGTTTACATGCTTTTTTTTTATTTCTCTTTGCTATTTGGGCTTATTGGACCCTAATTAGAATAACAACTAAGACTCATCTTTTGATATGATGTACTTAATCCATAAGTACACAAATGTGTACTTCATATTTTTACACTTTTTTTCCCAAAATTTCATTGTATGTTATACTCTTCTGATACCACCAGATGGCAGTATAAGTGTCCACATAAGTGGCCATAAGACCCCAATTCAGTAGTGTACACAATTTTGGAAATAAGAGCTAAAAGGTGCTGTCCACGCATGTGGCCACTAAGCCTTTAGAGGTTTTAAGCCGTTAGCGAAGAGGAATCCATAGATTAGCCGCACCTTTGTGTAAAACGCAGGGTCCACTTTTATTCTTTGGCTTTTAACACTACGTGAGTTGTGTGGTCTTCTGTCCTCTGTTGTCCTGTGTGGTTAGGGTTAGGGTTATAAATTTTGATGTCTATTTTACTGTTTTAATTGGTTTTACCCTTTAAAATCGTTTTTAATCATATTTATTTTTTTATATTGTCTCTGTATTGGTTTTCTATTCATTTATTCTTTGTTTTTATTCAGTCATTGGTGTAGCATAATATTGTTTTTAATATTGTTTTTAATATTGTTTTTAACATGGCTGTGCAGCACTTTGGAAACATTCTTGTTGTGTAAATGTGCTATATAAATAAAGTGGATTGGATTGGATTCAAAGCTCGGGAAAAAAGTATCGGCTGTAGCAAAACTTGGCTAATGCTGACGCTAACAAGAGCAAGAGGTTTGTTCCAAAGAAATGAAAAGTGTTGTCCGTACTTTAGTTTTGTAGGTAACAGACGTGGAAGAAATGCCTGCACGCTGTATTTTTATGAAGTTTTTTTTTTTTTAAGACAGAGGTATTGCTTCCTAGAGGAAGCACTACATTTAGTTGTATGAAAATCATTCCATAGAAAGGAAATTTTTGAGATTATAAATTGTCATTTCAAACAACTAGTTTTTGCATCTAATAAACAAAAAAACGCGTTTTGATTTATCTCCGTCATTTGTATTTACATTTTCTTTAAAAAGTAGGGTGAAAAAATCGGGGAAAAAAATTGAAAATCGAATTTTTTGGTGAAAAAAGAGATTTTTTCCACTTATTCGGGTGTTACCATTTAGTGGTCAATTGTACGGAAAATGTACTGTACTGTGCAATCTACTAATAAAGTCTCAATCAATCAATCAAACTTGACAACTTGTAAGACTTAATCACTTAGGTCAGGGGTGTCCAAACTTTTTCCACTGAGGGCCGCACATGGAAAAATTAAAGCATGTGGGGGCCATTTAGATTTTTTTCATTTTCAAAACATAACAAAATATATGGATTTTTGTATTTATTTTACCTTTCGGGGTCCCGGGGACCATAAAGGGTCTCAGTCATTAAAATGTTAAAAATAAGTCAAATTAGTATTTTTTTATTTAACACTTACAGTTAATCTCTATATCAACTTCAAATTCATATAAAGTAATAAAAATAAACTTTTATGGCTTTTCTTTCAAAAACAACTTTGTTTTTTTTATAGTAAAACTGAAATATGCAGTATTTAGTAATTAGAGCCCTAAAAGATCAATAATGCAGGACGCCAT
The DNA here is from genome assembly GCF_033978785.1 of Entelurus aequoreus. Taxonomy (NCBI): domain Eukaryota; kingdom Metazoa; phylum Chordata; class Actinopteri; order Syngnathiformes; family Syngnathidae; genus Entelurus; species Entelurus aequoreus. The sequence continues at coordinate 42,546,556 of NC_084751.1, forward strand.
TGATTTTAATTCTTTAATATTTTTGAGTAATCACAGTGAAAAGATAAATACAATACCACTAAATATATTTGGGTTCCAAAAGGTGCCCCACTCATAAAGTGATACATTTTTATTAGGTTTTTCTTTTACTTTCAACACTTAAGTTACGAGATCAACTTCAGATGTATCTGTCCATTTTACGTTTGAACTATTATTTTGTTTGTTTTATGCTCTTTTGTCAAATACAACTTTGATGTTTTTATATGGCATCTACACAATATATGCAATATTTACCGCATAAGACATTTTAAAGTGAAATATTTGAAGTAACTGGAGCCTTGAAAATAATTCATTATAACATGGTTTTTTTTTGTCATTATTTTTTTTTTTCGAGCAATGGCAAAAAAAAAAAAAAAAAAAAAAAAAAAAAAAAAAAAAATCACCTCATTCCACTTTTTTGAATGTTCTTTGTTTATTTTTACAATAGTATTTCCGGAATGTGTGGCGGGCCGGTAAACAATTAGCTGCGGGACGCATTATGGACACCCCTGACCTAGGTGGACCTTAATCAAACAAATAATGTAATATATTGTCTTCCACGACCCATGACCAAGCGGGTTTGTTATTTTTGGGTAAACCTGTTAGACAATCCACAAACCAATCAACACACAATCAAAACCTCTGGTATTTTTTATTTTTAAGTTGTTTCACATTTCCAAGCTAAGCCTGTCTACTTTATATGTATGTATTGTACATTTTGAGAATGAATACAAATGTGTAGCCGGTTTGGAACAACGCCTGTTTGAGACAATGGCGGTAAAGTGATGGTCAGAGGCTGTAGGGTCAAGCAGCACCATTAGTGACCACATCCTTGACTGTCAGTGGGGCCCAAGTGTATTATTAAGTCTGCCAGGAAGGGTTATTATGTGTGTCTGTCTGGTATCATCAAACGACAGAGCTGATCCTATAACAACGGCCTATACCAGACCTGGGCAAATTAAGGCCCGGGGGCCGCATGCGGCCCGTTAAGCTTTTCAATCCGACACCCCGGACATTCCCCCAAAAAATATTTTAGATCTTTAAAGGCCTACTGAAAGCCACTACTACGGACCACGCAGTCTGATAGTTTATATATCAATGATGAAATCTTAACATTCCAACACATGCCAATACGGCCGGGTTAACTTATAAAGTGCAATTTTAAATTTCCAGCTAAACTTCCGGTTGAAAACGTCTATGTACGATGACATATGCGCGTGACGTCAACCGTTGAACCGGAAGTATTGGTACACCATTGAATCCAATACAAAAAGCTCTGTTTTCATCTCAAAATTCCACAGTATTCTGGACATCTGTGTTGGTGAATCTTTTGCAATTTGTTTAATGAACAATGGAGACTGCAAAGAAGAAAGCTGTAGGTGGGATCGGTTTTTTTTGAGCGGCGGACTACAGCAACACAACCAGGAGGACTTTGAGATGGATAGCATACACGCTAGCCGCCGACCTCACCTTGACTTCCTCCGTCTCCGGGCCGCCGACCGCATCTATGATCGTCGCTCCGTCGATCGCTGGAACGCAGGTGAGCACGGGTGTTGATGAGCAGATGAGGGCTGGCGTAGGTAGATAGCTAATGTTTTTAGCATAGCTCTGTAGAGGTCCCGTTGCTAAGTTAGCTTCAATGGCGTCGTTAGCAACAGCATTGTTAAGCTTCGCCAGGCTGGAAAGCATTAACCGTGTAGTTACATGTCCATGGTTTAATAGTATTGTTGATTTTCTGTCTATCCTTCCAGTCAGGGGTTTATTTCTTTTGTTTCTATCTGCATTTAAGCCCGATGTGCTATCACGTTAGCTCCGTAGCTAAAGAGCTTCGCCGATGTATTGTCGTGAAGATAAAAGTCACTGTGAATTTCAAGAGGATATAGTATCCGAGGTGGTTTAAAATACAAATCCGTGATCCACAATAGAAAAAGGAGAAAGTGTGGAATCCAATGAACCCTTGTACCTAAGTTACGGTCAGAGCGAAAAAAGATGCGTCCTGCACTGCACTCTAGTCTTTCACTCTCACGTTCCTCATCCACAAATCTTTCATCCTCGCTCAAATTAATGGGGTAATCGTCGCTTTCTCGGTCCGAATCGCTCTCGCTGCTGGTGTAAACAATGGGGAAATGTGAGGAGCCTTTCAACCTGTGACGTCACGCTACTTCCGGTACAGGCAAGGCTTTTTTTTTTATCAGCGACCAAAAGTTGCGAACTTTATCGTCGATGTTCTCTACTAAATCCTTTCAGCAAAAATATGGCAATATCGCGAAATGATCAAGTATGACACATAGAATGGATCTGCTATCCCCGTTTAAATAAAAAAATGTCATTTCAGTTGGCCTTTAAGATGTAAACTGTAGCTGCTATTATGATCTGCAGGGATGTTTTCACTGCTGATTTTTACAACAAAGTTCTAAAGCTTAGTGATGTATCCGATATATCAGATTGTAGGTGTTTTTTTTTACCCTTTGTGTTCATATTTATTTGTGTTTGTTGCATTTTTGTTGCATTGTTTCGCTTGATTGTCTATAGATAGGGGGTGTGACGTTCGTATTTTGTCAATATTCAGTGTTTTATCGTTCATAGTTAATATTGTAAATCCCACATTCTTTATTTTCATGTACATTCTGGGTGTCCCATTTAGTAAAAAAAATTAAAAAATGTAATTCCGTTTTTTAAGGCGGTCTGTCATAACGTTTTTAGCATTCAATTAGGGCTGCAACAACTAATCGATTAAATCGATTAAAATCGATTATAAAAATGTTGGCGATTAATTTAGTCATCGATTCGTTGGATCTATGCTATGCGCATGCGCAGAGGCAATTATTTGTATTTTTTATTTAATTGTTTAAAAAATTTTTTTTAATAAACGTTTATTTATTAACTGCAACATGTACAAACAGCTGAGAAACAATAATCAAAATAAGTATGGTGCCAGTATGCTGGTTTTTTTCAATAAAATACTGGAAAGGATAGAAATTTAGTTTGTCTCTTTTATCCGATAATTAATCGATTAATCGAAGTAATAATCGACAGATTAATCGATTAACAAATTAATCGTTAGTTGCAGCCCTACATTCAATCAGACATTATTGTGAGGTTTTGTATTAGTGTTCCTAAAAATAGATATACCGGCCCCCAGGCACATTTTATTCTCTAAATGTGGCCCCCCGAGGCAAAATAATTGCCCATGTTTGGCCTATACTGTAGCGAGAAGGTAATGTGTTTTGATTAAATCTGTTTAACAGACTACCTATACAAATTAGGAGTGTAGCGATCAGTGTTTTACGCTGCCAATTTGGTTATAAATCTGAGTGGTTTGTGTTTCCACCGCACCTCAGAGTTTCGGAAAATATGTTGAAACAAGCTGATGACAAGAAAGGGATATGTAATACCGTATTTTTCGGACTATAAGTCGCAGTTTTTTTTCATAGTTTGGCCGGGGGTGCGACTTATACTCAGGAGCGACTTATGTGTGAAATTATTAACACGTTAGCGTAAAATATCTAATAATATTATTTATCTCATTCACGTAAGACACTAGACGTATAAGATTTCATGGGATTTAGCGATTAGGAGTGACAGATTGTTTGGTAAACGTATAGCATGTTCTGTATGTTATAGTTATTTGAATGACTCTTACCATAATATGTTACGTTAACATACCAGGCACGTTCTCAGTTGGTTATTTATGCCTCATATAACGTACACTTATTCAGCCTGTTGTTCACTATTCTTGATTTATTTTAAATTGCCTTTCAAATGTCTATTCTTGGTGTTGGCTTTTATCAAATACATTTCCCCCCAAAAATGCGACTTATACTCCAGTGCGACTTATATATGTTTTTTTCCTTCTTTATTATGCATTTTCGGCCGGTGCGACTTATACTCCAAAAAATACGGTACATTGATGCCAGACACATTTGGTCCAATCAGAAGCCTGGAGAAGCAACCTGTTATTATAACGTTTATTTTGATATACCAGACACACAATGACACGTACGTTACTTACACATTATGAGTCATTTTATAGTGTTTAATGCGCGCATACGTGCCTGTGCTGCTGAAATCCAACACTCATGGAATGATAACATTGTTTAATCAGCAACATTGTGATATAATTACATGTGCAGTGAAGTGGACTTTGTTTCTAAAATCAGCGCACACCAACAAGGAGCAACCCGAGCACTGCTGGAGGGCCACATCGACAATATTTCAATTAAATTTTGCTCAATATTATTTTTGATATATATCGTAAGATTAATAATAATAATAATAATAATAATAATAATAATAATACTTTCATTTAACCTAACTTAACTTTATACCAAAAGCACTGCTTTGGAAATCATTTGTACCCCTTTCAGAGATCACATTTAGTTCCCCTTAAACATCCTCATGTTGCACAATGAAATGTAAGCATAGGATGAAGTGTGCATTCCTGTAACTTTCTCTAGTAACAGCATTCCATGATTAATATACATAAATTAACATTAATAATAAATGACGGTAGAATAAGCACACGTATGTGACTGAGGAGTCATTGTGTAACTTTGTGTAGTGTTTGAGTTGTCCGACTTTTTGTGTGGCCATAAACGCACCAGTGGTTTAGTGGTATGCGTGTTGGTGACAGATGTCAAGTTGGTTTTGGCCTGGTTTGTACGGCAGAAAATGACAATTTTTTTGAGATAGAAGTTTTTTACTCGTGTTTTGGTGTGGTTATGGCCGAATATAAACAGTTTTGCTCAATAAAGTGATGGATATAATTCCTGTCCTCGAAGCATCTCGATAGACTTTACAATAATTGAACGGTGTTCAATTGAACGGTGTTGACGAACACCGTTTGGGCCGCTTGTTGTCACTGTCACTCAGAGTTGCATTGCAAAATTACACAGAATAAATGTGTTTATTTTGTTTAGAATTCAGATGGGTTTGATTTGGTGCGCGGCATATATTTGCTGTGCGCAGAGGACGCTTGAGCAGTGCACAATTGCGCAGGCGCGCACCTTAGAGGGAACGTTGCTTGGCAGTCCATGTCTTGTTGAAAACACGCCATTCGTCATCAACTTTTCTCTTTTTAGCGTCTCGGGTGTAAACCGTGCATCACTTGTCGCTGTGCACCTTCACTCACAGGTTACACACGGACATACGCCCATAAATAACACTTTTCAAAATAAAAGCAGCACAGTTGTTTTGCGCACCCACGACATAGATGTTTTTTCAACTTTATTTTGTAATTTGTGAATGCAGCTGTTCACATTCACTCACAATCACGCACGCGCATACGTCCACACGGAAGTAATACAAATAACGCTTTTCAAAACAAAAGCAGCACCGTTGTATGGCACACTCGACATAGATACTTTTTTTTAATGTATTTTGTAATTTATGATTGGCCTCACGCGGCCGGACAGGGATGCACAAAGGGCCGGATGTGGCCCGCGGGCCGCAGAATGCCCAGGTCTGGCCTAAAGTATGCCACTGCAAAACTCTTGTGGAATCGAAACACATTTAGTCATCAATATACTGATACTGTACATTACATGTGTACAAAACCCAAAACCAGTGAAGTTGGCACATTGTGTAAATGGTAAATACAAACAGAATACAATGATTGGCAAATCCTTTTCAACCTATATTCAGTTGAATAGACTGCAAAGACAAGATACTTAACGTTCGGACTGGAAAACGTTGTTATTTTCAGCAAATATTAGCTCATTTGGAAATTCACAAACAAGGATGGGGCGAGGGTCACCACTTTGTGAACAAATGTGTGAGCAAATTGTTAGTTTAGAACAGGGGTCACCAACCTTTTTGAAACCAAGGGCTACTTCTTGGGTACTGATTAATGCGAAGGGCTACCAGTTTGATACACACTTAAATAAATTGCCAGAAGTAGCCAATTTGCTCAATTTACCTTTAACTCTTGTTATTATTAATAATTAATTATATTTATCTTTGTGGAAACACTGATCATCTTAATGATTTCTCACAATAAATATATATAGAAACAGATAAATATCAATATGCAACACTTTATTTTTATATTTTCTCTAAATGCACATTTTTCAAATTGAACATTTTCAAATAATCACTTCTAAGACAGTCTTGTGAAATCACAATATCCCATTTTAACTAGCTAGCCACTAACATTTTTTAACAAATCATGAATTACTTTGCACCATGTTTGTACAAATAATAACTCATGTAAAATACAAAAGTAAACTCTCAAATTTTTAAATCATGTCACACTTTGAACTGGACACCAAATCTGTTATCTGTTTCTTTGTCAGTTAGTGGGAAGCCTGGCATTGCATGCTGTTAACTAGTGTGTTGTACTCTGGTGTGTAACTTGACACTGCAACTCTGAGTGAGTCTTGCAGATGTGCATCAGTGAGGCGTGTTCTGTGTTTGTTCTTGATGAAGTTCATGTCAGAAAAGGCTGATTCACAAAGATAAGATTTTTCCTCATTGTTTGCGGAACCTTCTTAATCTTTTGGACATATTTTCACAGCAATCTGGCCTTAAGCTTAATTATGATAAATGTAAAATGTTAAGGATCGGAAATCTAAAGGGAACGTCCTTTCGAATGGAATGCAAAGTGCCTGTTTTGTGGACAGATGGACCAGTTAACATACTTGGTGTTGTTGTCCCAGAAAATCTGGAAGATCTAGGCTCAGTAAATTATGATAATCGACTAAGAAAGCTGGACAAAATTATGCAATTATGGAAAGGGAAATCCCTAACCTTGTATGGTAAAATGTCTATTGCCAACTCGTTAATTATTCCTCAATTTATTTATTTGTTTTAGTCATTACCAGCTCCATCACAAAACTTTTTCAAGATTTATGAGCGGAGGCTCTTCGATTTTGTCTGGAACGGCAAACCAGAAAAGATTAAAAGAAAGGTTTTGTACAAAGAGTATGAATATGGGGGCCTGAAACTTCTCAACCTTGAAGCTATGTGTCTGTCTTTAAAAGCATCAATTGTTCCAAAGATGTATTTAAACATTGAGTGGTACACAAATGTCCTGTTGGACAAAAAACATGTACTGTATCAAAAGAAATTGTATCCTTTTTTACAAGTGATCCCCTCCCAGAGAGTCTGCTGGGAAACATGGCGGGGTTCATAAAGGAAACAATCCACTCATAGTGGTGTTTTCAATTTTATGTGCCAGAAAAAAGAGACGATATTTTGCAGCAGTTAATATGGATGAACTCTAATATTGTAATAGATGGAAAGCCTTTCTTTTGGAAAAATATGTTTGAAAGAGGAATCATTTTTGTCAATGATATTATCAATGAGAATGGTAAAATTATGAAGTATGATGAATTTAGAGCTATGTATGGTGATGCTTGCTCAAGCTTTTCATTTTATCAACTAACTGGAGTAATTGGGAAAAGATGGAATCAAATAAATAATTATGGAACTACTAAATTATTAGTTTGTAAACCTCTAATAAGAAATTCTAGTTGGCAAAAAGGAACTAAAATAAATAGAAAAATATATAATTTTTATTTAATAAAGAAATCTTTGAAGGCTGCCTCATACAACACAAATGGAAAATGGGAGGACTTTTTTGACTGCCCGTTGCCATGGGATGCCATATTCAAACTAATCTATAAAACCACTATCGATGTGCAAAATCGTTATTTTCAAATTAAAATTATTTATAACTTCTTACCCACAGGGAAAATGTTAAAATTATGGAATATGACAGAGTCAGATGATTGCCGATTTTGTTGTCAGGAGCCTGAATCCACCCTGCATTTGTTTTGGTATTGTCATATTGTGTCTTTGTTTTGGGTGGAAGTTGAAAAAATGTGTTTAAGGATTGGTTTGTTTATGAAGCTTAATGTGGTTTCTGTTATTTTAGGAGAGTTCATTGACAATCATGATTTAGTCAATTTAATTATAGTACTCGGTAAAATGTTTATTTTTAAGGCCAAAAACAGATATTCACTTAGTATTACTTTCTTTAAAACATTTATTCAGTATTTTCTAATTTTAGAAAGTTACATGGTTGAAAACGATAATGATGCCAAAAAACATTAAAGAAAAGATGAGAAGTCCTCAAAGGCTTATTTTGAAAGTATAATTATGTTTATAGATTATATGATATCTGTTGTTGTGTTCCCTAATTTGAGTGACCTGGACATAATCTGGACTGTACATAAATGCTTATTTTGAAAATGTAATTTTGTTTATAAATTATATGCAATCTGTTGTGTTCCCTAATTTTTTTCTGTGTACATGAATGAAGGTGTGTGTTGCTGAGTCCGACTTGGACATTATCTGGACTGGGCCTGGTTTAAAAAACCCTTTAAACAAATCTAATTTCATTGACAACCTGGTCTGTTGAAGATAAGGCCCTTTTTAAAAAAATAAAATAAAATAAGATAAATAAATAAAAAACATTTTCTTGGATAAAAAAGAAAGTAAAACAATATAAAAATAATTACATAAAAAATAGTAATTAATAAGAATGTTAGTGGACCAGCAGCCTATACAATCATGTGTGCTTCAGGGACTGTGTCCCTTGCAGATGTGTTGTCTATGTTGTGGGAACCAGAATATTGGTAGCAGAAAGAAATAACCCCTTTTGTGTGAGTGGGTGTGGATGAGTGTGCATGGGGGAGTTTTTTTGGGTTGATGCACTGATTGAAAGTGTATCTTGTGTTTTTTCTATGTAGATTTAATTTAAAAAAAAAAAAAAAAAAAAAAAAAAAAAATTTTTTTTTTTTTTTTACATATTTTTTTTTTTTTTTTTTTTTTTTTTAAGAACAGGCCCGCGGGCGACTCATCTGGTCCTTACGGGTGACCTGGTGCCCGCGGGCACCGCGTTGGTGACCCCTGGTTTAGAACAACATTTTTCAACAAGCTATTGCAAGGAATTTAGGGATTTCACCATCTACGGTCTGTAATATCAGGTTCAGGTTCAGAGAATCTGGAGAAATCACTGCACTTAAGCGGCAATGCCCGTGACCTTCGATCCCTCGGGCGGTACTGCATCAAAAAGCGACATCAGTGTGTAAAGGATATCACCGCATGGGCTCAGGAACACTTCAGAAAACCACTGTCAGTAACTACAGCTCGTCGCTACATCTGTAAGTGCAAGTTAAAACTCTACTATGCCAAGCGAAAGCCATTTATCAACAACGCCCAGAAATGCCGCCGGCTTCGCTGGGCCCCGAGTCATGTAACACAGTGGTAAAAATGCCCGTGTGCCAACTTTTTTGGAAAGTGTTGCTGCCATTAAATTCTAAGTTAATGATAATTTGCAACAAAAAGAATAACATTTCTCAGTTCGAACGTTAAGTATCTTGTCTTTGCAGTCTATTCAATTGAATATAAATTGACAAGGATTTACAAATAATTGTATTCTTCACTGGTTTTGGGTTTTGTACATTTCACATGATTGAGTTGGATTCAACGGAGAGGCCAGGCCCAAGGTGGGCAATGAAATTACCCTCGCATACATCGTGACTCCACCAGTACTGTACCAACGTCACCTCTTACGGACCAAGGGCTTGCCTCAGACTGACAAAGTCTTCATTACCCACCCTAAAACACATCATCATACCTCCACAGACACTTAAGTGTCAGCTTACTCTGCCCTCCCACCTCCCTCTCTGTCCATCATCCACCCCCGGACTGAAAGTTTCTCCACAAAGCCTCCGAGACGTGCTCAATTATTAATTCCAAATGCCACAGTACTGATGATAATTCATTTGACATGAATTATAAATGGGAACTTCCTCTCCCTCCTGTGCTTAGATCCCCTTGCATCCCGATCTTCCATGACCTCATTAGTATCCCCGGAGCTTGTGACTGCAATTCCCGCAGACACAGGTGGTTGCTTAGCAATCGCTTGTTGTCTGGGGTACCGTCATTATACGCCGATTTATGGGTTTGTAAAACGGTGTGGCCACAAGGTTGTTCAGGCTTTCAGTGTAATAGAGATGACATGATGGTTTGATACCACAGGTGGCACCAAGTCTTACTGGACCTAGATGTTCCTCATTGTTCTACATGAGTTCTTCATTTTTCTGAATATTTTAAGTTGGAAAATAATTGGTCTCTCATCTCTCAAGTGGAGGAGTTCAAGTACCTAGGAGTCTTGTTCACGAGTGAGGGAGGAGTGGATCGTGAGATCGACAGGCGGATCGGTGCGATTCTGTTCATAACTTTTATGGACATAATTTCTAGGCGCAGTCAGGGCGTTGAGGGTATCCGGTTTGGTGGCTGCAGGATTAAGTCTCTGCTTTTTTGCAGATGATGTGGTCCTAATGGCTTCATCTGGCCAGGATCTTCAGCTCTCACTGGATCGGTTCACAGCCGAGTGTGAAGCGACTGGGATGAGAATCAGCACGTCCAAGTCCGAGTCCAGGGTTCTCGCCCGGAAAAGGATGGAGTGCCATCTCCAGGTTGGGGAGGAGACTCTGCCCCAAGTGGAGGAGTTCAAGTACCTGGGAGTCTTGTTCACGAGTGAGGGAGGAGTGGATCGTGAGATCGACAGGCGGATCGGTGCGATTCTGTTCATAACTTTTATGGACATAATTTCTAGGCGCAGTCAGGGCGTTGAGGGGATCCGGTTTGGTGGCTGCAGGATTAGGTCTCTGCTTTTTTGCAGATGATGTGGTCCTAATGGCTTCATCTGGCCAAGATCTTCAGCTCTCACTGGATCGGTTCACAGCCGAGTGTGAAGCGACTGGGATGAGAATCAGCACGTCCAAGTCCGAGTCCATGGTTCTCGCCCGGAAAAGGGTGGAGTGCCATCTCCAGGTTGGGGAGGAGACTCTGCCCCAAGTGGAGGAGTTCAAGTACCTGGGAGTCTTGTTCACGAGTGAGGGAAGAGTGGATCGTGAGATCGACAGGCGGATCGGTGCGACGTCTTCAGTAATGCCGGACGCTGTACCGATCCGTTGTGGTGAAGAAGGAGCTGAGCCGGAAGACAAAGCTCTCAATTTACCGGTCGATCTACCTTCCCATCCTCACCCATGGTCATGAGCTTTGGGTTATGACCGAAAGGACAAGATCAGTGAGTTTCCTCTGCCGGAGAGATAGGGTGAGAAGCTCTGCCATCCGGGAGGAGCTCAAAGTAAAGCCGCTGCTCCTCCACATGGAGAGGAGCCAGATGAGGTGGTTCGGGCATCTGGTCAGGATGCCACCCGAATGCGTTTAGGGTACGTCCGACCGGTAGGAGGCCACGGGGAAGACCCAGGACACGTTGGGAAGACTATGTCTCCCGGCTGGCCTGGAAACGCCTCGGGTTCCCCCGGGAAGAGCTGGACGAAGTGGCTCGGGACAGGGAAAGGATAAGCGGAAAAAGATGGATGGATGGATGGGTCTCTCATTTTATGGGACGGAAACAAAGCAGCTTGGTCGAAGATCAACTACTTAACAGTTCTCCGCTCAACTTGCCCAAAGCAGCTAGAAGTCTGAATGTATTGGTTGTTAAAGAGTGGTCACTGGGGTATTTTCCCTTGTTGGAAGGAAGGTCGTCTACAGAGCACTCTAGGACCCAAGTGGGGGGACCAGGAAGTCCTACAGAGCTCTCATTATTTTGACTCCCACGATTCCTACCTGCAAGGCCCCACAGGTGGCGACATGGCAGACAGATAGATTCTTTGAAAGAATCAGTGTCAATCATTTGTATCTTTTTGAAAAATTGTTTAGGATCAAACCATCTAAAAACAATACATACATGCATACTGTTGATGTCAATACACCTGTTAACTCT
>NC_084751.1:42558336-42560836 GCF_033978785.1 Entelurus aequoreus
CATCAACTTTTCTCTTTTTAGCGTCTCGGGTGTAATCCATAGGTAAGGTAAGACATAGATGTTTTTTCAACTTTATTTTGTAATTTGTGAATGCAGCTGTTCACATTCACTCACAATCACGTACGCGCATACGTCCACACGGAAGTAATACAAATAACGCTTTTCAAAACAAAAGCAGCACCGTTGTATGGCACACTCGACATAGATACTTTTTTTTAATGTATTTTGTAATTTATGATTGGCCTCACGCGGGCCGGACAGGGATGCACAAAGGGCCGGATGTGGCCCGCGGGCCGCAGAATGCCCAGGTCTGGCCTAAAGTATGCCACTGCAAAACTCTTGTGGAATTGAAACGCATTTAGTCATCATTATACTGATACTGTACATTACATGTGTACAAAACCCAAAACCAGTGAAGTTGGCACGTTGTGTAAATGGTAAATACAAACAGAATACAATGATTGGCAAATCCTTTTCAACCTATATTCAGTTGAATAGACTGCAAAGACAAGATACTTAACGTTCGAACTGGAAAACGTTGTTATTTTCAGCAAATATTAGCTCATTTGGAAATTCACAAACAAGGATGGGGCGAGGGTCACCACTTTGTGAACAAATGTGTGAGCAAATTGTTAGTTTAGAACAACATTTTTCAACAAGCTATTGCAAGGAATTTAGGGATTTCACCATCTACGGTCTGTAATATCAGGTTCAGGTTCAGAGAATCTGGAGAAATCACTGCACTTAAGCGGCAATGCCTGTGACCTTCGATCCCTCGGGCGGTACTGCATCAAAAAGCGACATCAGCGTGTAAAGGATATCACCGCATGGGCTCAGGAACACTTCAGAAAACCACTGTCAGTAACTACAGCTCGTCGCTACATCTGTAAGTGCAAGTTAAAACTCTACTATGCCAAGCGAAAGCCATTTATCAACAACGCCCAGAAATGCAGCCGGCTTCGCTGGGTCCCGAGTCATGTAACACAGTGTTAAAAATGCCCCCGTGCCAACTTTTTTGGAAAGTGTTGCTGCCATTAAATTCTAAGTTAATGATCATTTGCAACAAAAAGAATAACATTTCTCAGTTCGAACGTTAAGTATCTTGTCTTTGCAGTCTATTCAATTGTATATAAATTGACAAGGATTTACAAATCATTTTATTCTTCACTGGTTTTGGGTTTTGTACATTTCACATGATTGAGTTAGATTCAACAAGAGGCCAGGCCCAAGGTGGGCAATCAAATGACCCTTGCATACATCGTGACTCCACCAGTACTGTACCAACGTCACCTCTTACGGACCAAGGGCTTGCCTCAGACTGACAAAGTCTTCATTACCCACCCTAAAACACATCATCATACCTCCACAGACACTTAAGTGTCAGCTTACTCTGCCCTCCCACCTCCCTCTCTGTCCATCATCCACCCCCGGACTGAAAGTTTCTCCACAAAGCTTCCGAGACATGCTCAATTATTAATTCCAAATGCCACAGTACTGATGATAATTCATTTGACATGAATTATAAATGGGAACTTCCTCTCCCTCCTGTGCTTAGATCCCCTTGCATCCCGATCTTCCATGACCTCATTAGTATCCCCGGAGCTTGTGACTGCAATTCCCGCAGACACAGGTGGTTGCTTAGCAATCGCTTGTTGTCTGGGGTACCGTCATTATACGACGATTTATGGGTTTGTAAAACGGTGTGGCCACAAGGTTGTTCACGCTTTCAGTGTAATAGAGATGACATGATGGTTTGATACCACAGGTGGCACCAAGTCTTACTGGACCTAGATGTTCCTCATTGTTCTACATGAGTTCTTCATTTTTCTGAATATTTTAAGTTGAAAAATAATTGGTCTCTCATCTCTCAAGTGGAGGAGTTCAAGTACCTAGGAGTCTTGTTCACGAGTGAGGGAGGAGTGGATCGTGAGATCGACGGGCGGATCGGTGCGATTCTGTTCATAACTTTTAAGAACATAATTTCTAGGCGCAGTTAGGGCGTTGAGGGGATCCGGTTTGGTGGCTGCAGGATTAGGTCTCTGCTTTTTTGCAGATGATGTGGTCCTGATGGCTTCATCTGGCCAAGATCTTCAGCTCTCACTGGATCGGTTCACAGCCGAGTGTGAAGCGACTGGGATGAGAATCAGCACGTCCAAGTCCGAGTCCAGGGTTCTCCCCGGAAAAGGGTGGAGTGCCATCTCCAGGTTGGGGAGGAGACCCTGCCCCAAGTGGAGGAGTTCAAGTACCTGGGAGTCTTGTTCACGAGTGAGGGAAGAGTGGATCGTGAGATCGACAGGCGGATCGGTGCGATTCTGTTCATAACTTTTATGGACAGAATTTCTAGGCGCAGTCAGGGTGTTGAGGGTATCCGGTTTGGTGGCTGCAGGATTAGGTCTCTGCTTTTTTGCAGATGATGTGGTCCTGATGGCTTCATCTGGCCAGGATCTTCAGCTCTCACTGGATCGGTTCACAGCCGAGTGTGAAGCGACTGGGATGAGTA
>NC_084751.1:42565836-42578336 GCF_033978785.1 Entelurus aequoreus
AAAGCTAGTATTACAGTCACCTAATAAAATAAATGTTATAATAAAAATAAGATGCATGATGTGGTTGAAGTTGTGAGATTGAGTTTGAGTGAAATGATAATTATGGTACGTGTACGTGTACGTGTACGTGTACGTGTACGTGTACGTGTACGTGTACAGTGTTGGAGGCTGCACTGTGGTCATATACATTTCAATTATTGTTGTATTTTCACCTGTGGTGTTTTGTGCTTGGCAGACCATAATTCAATTAGGTCAATAAAAAACTGTCTCCTTATTGCGTGGTGTTGTGTAGACGGCTGCTGTGTTATTAACGCCCCCCTGTAGCGGCCACAAAATTGATGTCCTCCTCCATGCTACTAATCATTTATTTCCCTGCACGTAACCAGAAGACACGACCCATGTGTGGGCAGTAGAGTGGACTACCTAACGCTCGGGTGAAGACCAAAACTTTCCCCACTTCAACTCATCATGTGATATTGTGAACGTTGTATCTGAAAACATAATAAGGTTTGAAAACATGAGATTCTCAAGTGTACGGATAATTATTTTGGAGTTCCAGCGAGGGCACGATAAATCCTTACCCTTTTACAATTGAGGTGGGATTATCTCTTTTATTTTGTTGACGAAATTACCATCCTGATATACAGTAATCTACTGGTTTTAGTTCTATTTTGAACATGCGTGTAAGATTACATTGTGGTACAGCAGCACTGTATTTATAGTTTACAAAACCCAAAACCAGTGAAGTTGGCACGTTGTGTAAAGGGTAAATATAACAGAATACAATGATTTGCAAATCCTTTTCAATTTATATTCAATTGAATAGACGACTGTTCGTCGCAATGGAAGGTTTGGGCCGGGCTGTGGGATCACAGAATGTGGCGATTTCTGAACTGAATTGCAAGATGGATCACATCATGGAAAAGCTTGCTGAAAAGGAAAAATTGAATATGAGAGCAGACAGCATGGACGAATAGAACAGACAAGTCATTGTACTGTCTGCTCGCGGAAAACAAACATCCTAATCTAACCTGTACACTGTTTGTTTGTCTAATCTTGAACGGGCTTGTCAATCATAGTTTTGTTGTACTTGTGCAATGACAATAAAGTCCTATCCTATCCTATCCAAGACTGCAAAGACAAGATATTTAATGTTCGAACTGAGAAACTTTATTTATTTTTGCAAATAATCATTTACTTAGAATTTAATGACACAACAAAGTAGGCACAGGGGCATTTTTACCACTGTGTTACATGGCCTTTCCTTTTAACAACACTCAGTAAACGTTTGGGAACTGAGGAGACCAATTTTTTAAGCTTTTCAGGTGGAATTCTTTCCCATTCTTGCTTGATGTACAGCTTAAGTTGTTCAACAGTCCGGGGTCTCGGTTGTGGTATTTTAGGCTTCATAATGCGCCACACATTTTCAATGGGAGACAGGTCTGGACTACAGGCAGGCCAGTCTAGTACCCGCACTCTTTTACTATGAAGCCACGCTGTTGTATAAAAACAAAAATGCATTCAGGTTAGCTGGACAGAAATATGATATGACATTTTTAATGAATGAAGGTGAATATAAAGTTATTTTAATTTCAAATATTTCAACCAAAAAGTGTCCTAAAATGTGTTGATTTTTAGTTAATTTAGCAATTTTTGTGTTTAAATTTTCCGCTCAAATAAATGTATGATATGCTTAAAAAAAAATAAAAAAATTAAAAAACTTAATGTGAAACCCCAAACTTTGAAAGAATTTTAAATTATATTTTAAATTGAATTGTGTAATACATCAATTTTTAGGATTTATTACCAAACAAATAAGTAATAAAGTAATGAAAAAAATCTAATAAAATATTCTTAAAAATGTGGAGATTGTATATAATATTTTAAATTTTAATATATGTCTATATATGCTAAATAAAAACAAAAATACATTTTTGTTGGCTGGACAGGAAGATGGCATGACACATTTGAACTGAATAGAGAGTAATACAAATAATTGTATTATTTTTTTAAATTTACGATTTACACAACGTGCCAACTTCAATGGTTGTGAGTTTTGTACATTCATTCACTGTCTTCTTTCCTTCAAGGATCTAAACATTTTTCTATATTTTTAATCAAAACATTTTTTTAATCTGAAGTTGTCTTTATTTTTTAGTTTTTAATGCCATGATTTGAATAGTCCAGCCCATGCGGCCCCTGAGCTAAAAATGAGTTTGACACCCCTGTACTATATGTATCCATTCATACATTATATTACTTTATTTTCATGTTAAAAAAAACCCAACCCTCATGTGGAGGGAGGTGTGGCCAGCGTGTCTGCAGGAGCAAAGGTCACCGCCTCTGTCTATGGTGCTGATGGCGAGACACAGCTGGCAGGTGATTAAATTTCACAGGTGGTACGTGTTAATCTCATCATCTGTTGTCTTTAACAGTAGGCGGACGGGAGCAGGTGGGGGGAGAGGATACGGACGTGGCTGAAAAGTCGCGTCCTGCTGGAGAGAAAAACTTGTGAAAAAATCGATGTACATTAAAAACTGGTTAAGAACTGCACGCTTGGCTGTGTCTACCAGGGGAACGGCTGGAAAGCGACTTCCAAACCTAATTTTTAACGAATCCTGGTCAATTTCCTTTGTTTTCACTTTATGGAACGACGCATGCGAGTGACGTCGAGGCCACATTTGGGCCTGTGTGCGTTTATACTCCAGTCTAAAAAAAAGACCACATTGTATGTGTCATCCAAACAGCCGGCCGGAAAAATCGCATTCTGAAAAAAATATGATTTGGTCCACTTTGGCCTGCTTAGTCGTAGTCTTGACAAGGCAGACTGAAGTCACGTCAACGGTCAAATTCAAAAGTTAACTTTTCCAAGTAATAAATGCAAATGACTTGTTTTCAAGAAAGGGTCATAAAAGATCGTATTATATCTGCTTTTTGGTAATATAAAAATGTACTGAACCATTAAGTAGTTAATGTTGTACCCTGGAGCAGGGCCGGCCCGTGGCATAGGCCGTATAGGCAAATGCTAAGGGCGCCGTCCATCAGGGGGCGCCAAGCCAGTGCCACAAATGTTGGAGAAAAAAAAAAAAAAAAGTTGGAACTACTATTTCTAAATACAAAAAATAATCCCACGTTAATTAAAATGCAAAGTAAAGCCTATTTAATAGAAATATTATTTGTTACAACATTACGCCCCCCCAGATCCCCCCCACGGTGCGCCCCCTCCCTTCCCGTATCATGACTCTTACCACATCAAAAAATCAACACAAGATGTCAAAACGGCCAAAACTGTGAGGTGCCCATGGAAGAAAAAAGAGAAAAGAAGAGGAGAAACGAGACCACCTAAAATCTTGCCTAGGGCGCCAGATTGTTAGGGCCAGGCCTGCCCTGGAGTATAAACAAATTGGAACAATGCTGCGATGTATAATGTAATATGTCTGTGTACTCTAGTATTACTTGTCATTCAAATGTATGCACACAATAAATACAAACAAGTAATGATAAGTACATTTTAATTCACTTTACTTGTAATTTTAATGATATATTAGGTATATTTGCAACATATAACTGTCCGACACATCTTCGACTCGCTCTATCTGACATTTTCTCCAACCTTTACCTGAGTGTGCGCCTTGTGTGTTTATGCATGTGTGTGTGTGTTTGTGTGTGTGTGTGTGTGTGTGTGTGTGGACTCCAACCTCATGCTGTTCTCCGTCTGCCTCAGCTGCAATTACCAGTAGACCCGTAGGTACCTGCTCATCGTCCCACTGCTTAAAGCTCAGGTCTGGACTAAGCTAATACAGCCCGGCCCTGCCAGAGACTACATTATGGAGATTAGGTGGAAAGATTGACAAAGAGAAAGGGGGGGATGGACGGGAGACAGGCTCGATGAGAGGAGCAAGGTTTCAGGGAAGGGAAAATTGGTTTGCTGCCGGATGTTGTTCCTTTTCAACCCGTATTCAATTGAATGCACTACAAAGACAAGATATTTGATGTTCAAACTCATAAACTTTATTTTTTTTAAAATAAATAATTAACTTAGAATTTCATGGCTGCAACACGTGCCAAAGTAGTTGGGAAAGGGCATGTTCACCACTGTGTTACATGGCCTTTCCTTTTAACAACACTCAGTAAAGGTTTGGGAACTGAGGAGACACATTTTTGAAGCTTCTCAGGTGGAATTCTTTCCCATTCTTGCTTGATGTACAGCTTAAGTTGTTCAACAGTCCGGGGGTCTCCCTTGTGCTATTTTAGGCTTCATAATGCGTCACACATGTTCAATGGGAGACAGGTCTGGACTACAGGCAGGCCAGTCTAGTACCCGCACTCTTTTACTATGAAGCCACGTTGATGTAACACGTGGCTTGGCATTGTCTTGCTGAAATAAGCAGGGGCGTCCATGGTAACGTTGCTCCAAAACCTGTATGTACCTTTCAGCATTAATGGTGCCTTCACAGATGTGTAAGTTACCCATGTCTTGGGCACTAATACACCCCCATACCATCACACATGCTGGCTTTTACACTTTGCGCCTATAACAATCCGGATGGTTCTTTTCCTCTTTGGTCCGGAGGACACGACGTCCACAGTTTCCAAAAACAATTTGAAATGTGGACTCGTCAGACCACAGAACACTTTTCCACTTTGTATCAGTCCATCTTAGATGAGCTCAGGCCCAACGAAGCTGACAGCGTTTCTGGGTGTTGTTGATAAACGGTTTTCGCCTTGCATAGGAGAGTTTTAACTTGCACTTACAGATGTAGCGACCACCTGTAGTTACTGACAGTGGGTTTCTGAAGTGTTCCTGAGCCCATGTGGTGATATCCTTTACACACTGATGTCGCTTGTTGATGCAGTACCGCCTGAGGGATGGAAGGTCACGGGCTTAGCTGCTTACGTGCAGTGATTTCTCCAGATTCTCTGAACCCTTTGATGATATTACGGAGCGTAGATGGTGAAATCCCTAAATTCCTTGCAATAGCTGGTTGAGAAAGGTTTTTCTTAAACTGTTCAACAATTTGCTCAGGCATTTGTTGGCAAAGTGGTGACCCTCGCCCCATCCTTGTTTGTGAATGACTGAGCATTTCATGGAATCTACTTTTATACCCAATCATGGCACCCACCTGTTCCCAATTTGCCTGTTCACCTGTGGGATGTTCCAAATAAGTGTTTGATGAGCATTCCTCAACTTTATCAGTATTTATTGCCACCTTTCCCAACTTCTTTGTCACGTGTTGCTGGCATCAAATTCTAAAGTTAATGATTATTTGCAACAAAAAAAAAAGTTTATCAGTTTGAACATCAAATATGTTGTCTTTGTAGCATATTCAACTGAATATGGGTTGAAAATGATTTGCAAATCATTGCATTCCGTTTATATTTACATGTAACACAATTTCCCAACTCATATGGAAACGGGGTTTATATATATATGTATGCATGTATATACGTATGTGTATGTATGTGTATATATATATATATATATATATATATATATATATATACATATATATATATATATATATATATATATATATATATATATATATATATATATATATATATATATATATATATATATATATATATATATATATATATATATATATATATATATATATATATATATATATATATATATATATATATATATATATATATATATATATATATATATATATATATATACTACCGTTCAAAAGTTTGGGGTCACATTGAAATGTCCTTATTTTCAATGAAGATAACTTTAAACTAGTCTTAACTTTAAAGAAATACACTCTATACATTGCTAATGTGGTAAATGACTATTCCAGCTGCAAATGTCTGGTTTTTGGTGCAATATCTACATAGGTGTATAGAGGCCCATTTCCAGCAACTATCACTCCAGTGTTCTAATGGTACAATGTGTTGGCTCATTGGCTCAGAAGGCTAATTGATGATTAGAAAACCCTTGTGCAATCATGTTCACACATCTGAAAACAGTTTAGCTCGTTACAGAAGCTACAAAACTGACCTTCCTTTGAGCAGATTGAGTTTCTGGAGCATCACATTTATGGGGTCAATTAAACGCTCAAAATGGCCAGAAAAAGAGAACTTTCATCTGAAACTCGACAGTCTATTCTTGTTCTTAGAAATGAAGGCTATTCCACAAAATTGTTTGGGTGACCCCAAACTTTTGAACGGTAGTGTATATATATATATATATATATATATATATATATATATATATATATATATATATATATATATATATATGTATTATATGTATGCATGTATGTGTGTGTGTATGTATGTATGTATGTGTATATATATATATATATATATATATATATATATATATATATATATATATATATATATATATATATATATAATTTTCTGGCTGCATTAACTATCGAACTTAATTATAATAATGCCTCCTTGGTATTTTTGAGGGGAAAAAAAGCCTTTGGGTTTTGAAGTCATGACAGTGGAGCTCCACATTTCGAGACAGTACTGGAGCTGCACTACACATTGAGGTCACACCATTACCGGATCTAAAATAGCTCTAAATCTTTTTTTGGAGATGTGCTCTAGTTTCCTCTCAAAAAGACAAATTCCATCACCAAAAAGAGCTAAGCTGTGCACAGAGTAGAACCAACACCTGCAAGTGTGCCAATACGAAGAGCAAATGTTTTTTTCTGCAGACTGGTACCACACAGACCCACACACCCACAGTGGAGACTCTGTTAGTCTGCGAACACACCGGGTCCTCTCGGTACCGCCTGTTTCCACCCGGACGAGAACAGTGTGCTTGTTGTGCGCGCGGTGGTGCAGACACATGTACGCACGCATGCATGCACTCGCTCATCACACTGGATAGCTTTCATTACAGAGAGAAGCAGTCGTTCACCAGACATGGCCGCAGACTTCCAGCCGCAGCGGTACTTTGCGGTCCTCGTCAAGTCATTTTTTTAAAAACGTGCAGTAAGTTCTTACGAGAATTTAATGCACCGTCATCGCACTCGAGCAGAAAATAGCGGGATAAGCGACGCATTTTTGTTTGGGGTGTTCTGGCATGACTTTTGAAGTGCTTTGAAAATATCACATTGGCTGTCATGCTGGTGTTGCAGCATAATAATAATACAATAACCTGCAATAGTATACTTTAAAGTTGAAAGCTTACCTATCATAACGATTACCCTGAAAAGTTCAAAGGAACACAGAATAATACGGGGACGGCGTGGCGCAGTTGCCAGCAACCTGAGGGTTCCTGGTTCGATCCCCACCTTCTACCAACCTCGTCACGTCCGTTGTGTCCTTGAGTAAGACACCTCACCCTTGCTCCTGATGGGTTTGTGGTTAGGGCCTTGCATGGCAGCTCCCGCCATCAGTGTGTGAATGTGTGTGTGAATGGGTGAATGTGGAAATAGTGTCAAAGCGCTTTGAGTACCTTGAACGTAGAAAAGCGCTTTACAAGTGTAACCCATTTACCATTTACCAAAAATATGTTAGAGCACAGGTGTCAAACTCAATCATTTTGAATGGCCCCGTGAAAGCTTGGAAATAATACACTGCAAAAACTGAAATCTAAGTAAGATGAAATATCTCAAATAAGGGTGATATTTGCTTATTTTCGGTCTGATAAGATAATTCTTCTCACTAAGCAGATTTTATTGTTTTACTTGTTTTAAGTGTTATATTATCGGCCGATAAATGCGTTAAAATGTCATATCGGAAATTATCGGTATCGGTTTTTTTATTATCTGTATCGGTTTTTTTTATTTTTATTTTTATTTTTTTTTATTAAATCAACATAAAAAACACAAGATACACTTACAATTAGTGCACCAACCCAAAAAACCTCCCTCCCCCCATTTCTTTCTGTTATCAATATTCTGGTTCCTACATTATATATCAATATATATCAATACAGTCTGCAAGGGATACAGTCCGTAAGCACACATGATTGTGCGTGCTGCTGCTCCACTAATAGTACTAAGCGCTATACAAGTGTAACCCATTTATCATTTACCAATAATATGTTAGAGCACAGGTGTCAAACTCAAAGCCCCGGGGGCCAGATCTGGCTCGCCACGTCATTTTGAATGGCCCCGTGAAAGCTTGGAAATAATACACTGCAAAAACTGAAATCTAAGTAAGATGAAATATCTCAAATAAGGGTGATATTTGCTTATTTTCGGTCTGATAAGATAATTCTTCTCACTAAGCAGATTTTATTGTTTTACTTGTTTTAAGTGTTATTTTATCGGCCGATAAATGCGTTAAAATGTAATATCGGAAATTATCGGTATCGTTTTTTTAATTATCTGTATCGTTTTTTGTTGTTTTTCTTTTATTATTTTTTTTATTAAATCAACATAAAAAACACAAGATACACTTACAATTAGTGCACCAACCCAAAAAACCTCCCTCCCCCCATTTACACTCATTCACACAAAAGGGTTGTTTCTTTCTGTTATTAATATTCTGCTTCCTACATTATATATCAATATATATCAATACAGTCTGCAAGGGATACAGTCCGTAAGCACACATGATTGTGCGTGCTGCTGGTCCACTAATAGTGCTAACCTTTAACAGTTCATTTTACTCATTTTCATTAATTACTAGTTTCTATGTAACTGTTTTTATATTGTTTTACTTTCTTTTTTATTCAAAAAAATGTTTTTAATTTAGTTATCTCATTTTATTATTATTTTTAAAAAGGACCTTATCTTCACCATACCTGGTTGTCCAAATTAGGCATAATAATGTGTAATTCCACGACTGCATATATCAGTTGATATCGGTATCGGTTGATATCGGTATCGGTAATTAAAGAGTTGAACAATATCGGAATATCGGATATCGGCAAAAAGCCAATATCGGACATCCCTAGTCCTAAATGATCTCAGTAAGATATTACAGCTTGTAGCTGAGATTTGATGAGCTATATTGAGTAAAACATGCTTGAAACTAGAATATCAACTGTTGCAAAGCTGTGTCATCAACACTCACAAGTATAAAACTACTTTTTTAAAGTAATAATTTCTTATGTCATGCATGAAATAAAAAAATCATGACTTTGACACAATTGTGTCTCATAATTAAAACAGATGACAGCCAAATGGACTTTGCTGTTTTATTTTCAATGAAACAAGAGAAAATATGTACTCTTATAGTAGTACAGTTGGCACAGTACAGTAAACTAATAGTTAATATTTAAACATTTAACATGTGACATTTCTAACTATTTTGAACAGAAATAGTTCATGCACATTCAGATAAATTCCTCAAAATTTCAATCAAAAAAATGTTGTATATATGCGCACTAATTGACTGAAAGAGCACGCACTTGGTGCGATGATGTCATGTTATCCATGGAAAAATGCATTTTTAGACAATATGATTTGCCTGAGCGGCTAGGAGACCCCGAGAGTAACAAGCGGTTGCCTTGTTGCCTTTCCATTAAGAACAATACATTAGTTTTTAGTATACGTTTGCTGGTTTCAAGAAATGTAATGCCGAGCGCATATAATTATGTCAAGATAATGGCACTAGCATTTACTTCATTTAAGAATATTTTTCAACATATTGAGCAAAAAGGTCTCTTTTTTTTCTACCAAGAAAAGTGCTCTTGTTATTAGTGAGAATATACTTATTTTAAGGTATTTTTGGGTTCATTGAGGTTAGCTAATTTCACTTGTTTTGGAAAGTCTTGACAAGCCAAATTTTATTGTTCTATTGGCAGATAATTTTGCTTAGTTCAAATAAAATACCCCTCATTTTGTATTATTTTTTTTCTTGTTTTTGAACACTGACTTTTTGCAGTGTATGCATCAATGAAGTACTTTATCTTTCTTTCTTTTTCTATTTTGACATAAAAAAAAAGACATGTACTGCATGCAGTTGTATATCTTTTCAACTTTATCCATCTAATAATGCAACATATATTATATTATCATACATTCAAAACATTTTGGGGGTAAAAACCTACGTTAATATCGACTTAGCCTTATGATTTCAAAGCAAGTTATCCATCAAATTGTACACTGTAAACATGACAATATATATATATATATATATATATTTTTTTTAAACAGCTCGGTCTTCAGAATCCTACATTTTTTTGGTACCATTTTTTACAGTTACAGTAATGCACTGTGAAAACAGCAACCACATTTTGCATGCAAAAAAACCAAACAAAAAACTGGCAGCTCAATCATCAGAATTTCACGGTAAAATAGTGTGTGACCATTTTACTGTAAATTTTACGGTCAAATTCTGCCGTTTTTTGGACCGCAAAATCCACAGATTTTTTTTTTTCTTACAGCGTAGGTAAAATATACATTTACTAATCAAATGCAAAGGTAATGGTGTGACAATATCATGCAGCTAATCCTTATACAAACCCCAAAAGCAGTGAAGTTGGCACGCTGTCCATCCATCCATCCATTTTCTACCGCTTGTCCCTTTTGGGGTTGCGGGGGGTTGCTGGAGCCTATCTCAGCTGCATTCGGGCGGAAGGTGGGGTACACCCTGGACAAGTCGCCACCCTCATCACTGGTTGGCACGTTGTGTAAATGGTAAATAAAAACAGAATACAACCATTCGCAAATCCTTTTCAACTTATATTCCATTGAATAGACTGCAAAGACAAGATATTTAACGTTGGAACTGGTAAACTTTGTTATGTTTTGCAAATATTAGCTCATTTGGAATTTGAGGCCTGCAACGTGTTTCAAAAAAGCTGGCACAAGTGGCAAAAAAGACTGGGAAAGTTGAGGAATGCTCAAATTGTTTTTGGAAACTGTGGATGTCTTGTCCTCCGGAACAAAGAGGAAAAGAACCATCCGGACTGTTCTAGGCGCAAAGTTCAAAAGCCAGGGAATTCTCACTTTATTCGTCGCCATGGAGGCGAGGATTAGGGATTTAGAAGTAGCTAAAACACTGCCGCTAACTAGCTAGCCGTGTCTTAAAGCACCTCTTCCTGAGGGCGTTTCAGTGTTATAACTTCACCTTTATCGTCAGTTTTTAACCAAAAAATGGGTCCGTTCTCCCTTTTCTGTCTACACACTGTGTCTGCTTGTAAGTACTCTGTGATTGTGCGCTGCCGAACATGCTCCTCTGCTCGTAAAACCAGCAACGTCACGACGATGCCTGGGAATCAGCACTTTTCAAACAGAGTATAGTACCGTTTTTTGATCCATTAATACCACGGTACTATACCAGTACCGGTATACCGTACAACCCTATGACAGACATACAGATATAGTCTCGTTGTGCGAGCAGAGGTCTCTCCTCTGTATCTTAACTCAGTCGTGTTGCACCACAACAGAGCAAAACCATTGTTGTCTGGGCATGTCCCCTCTTGTAGAGGATACATACTTCTAGAGCTGTGTCATCCAAGTCTGTGAGCATGAAGCCTGCTTGAATGTGGGGCGAAACGTCTCCTAGGGATGGTCTGCAACTGATGCCCTGATAAGACGACGACGACGATGAATGAGAGTATTCACATAAATACAGATGTACATACTAATTGATTAAATAATACTAATCTGGGGTGGTACCTCTGGATTGGCAGACCGGGGTGGTGGTTCCTCTCTTTAAGAAGGGGAACCGGAGGGTGTGTTCTAACTATCGTGGGATCACACTCCTCAGCCTTCCCGGTAAGGTCTATTCAGGTGTGCTGGAGAGGAGGCTACGCCGGATAGTCGAACCTCGGATTCAGGAGGAACAGTGTGGTTTTCGTCCTGGTCGTGGAACTGTGGACCAGCTCTATACTCTCGGCAGGGTCCTTGAGGGTGCATGGGAGTTTGCCCAACCAGTCTACATTTGTTTTGTGTCCCTCGAGAAGTCCTGTGGGGAGTGCTCAGAGAGTATGGGGTATCGGACTGTCTGATTGTGGCGGTCCGCTCCCTGTATGATCAGTGCCAGAGTTTGGTCCGCATTGCCGGCAGTAAGTCGGACACGTTTCCAGTGAGGGTTGGACTCCGCCAAGGCTGCCCTTTGTCACAGATTCTGTTCATAACTTTTATGGACAGAATTTCTAGGCTCAGTCAAGGCGTTGAGGGGATCTGGTTTGGTGGCTGCACGATTAGGTCTCTGCTTTTTGCAGATGATGTGGTCCTGATGGCTTCATCTGGCCAAGATCTTCAGCTCTCACTGGATCGGTTCGCAGCCGAGTGTGAAGCGACTGGGATGGGAATCAGCACCTCCAAGTCCGAGTCCATGGTTCTCGCCCGGAAAAGGGTGGAGTGCCATCTCCAGGTTGGGGAGGAGATCCTGCCCCAAGTGGAGGAGTTCAAATACCTGGGAGTCTTGTTCACAAGTGAGGGAAGAGTGGATTGTGAGATCGGTGCGGCGTCTTCAGTAATGCGGACGCTGTATCGATCCGTTGTGGTGAAGAAGGAGCTGAGCCGGAAGGCAAAGCTCTCAATTTACCGGTCGAACTACGTTCCCATCCTCACCTATGGTCATGAGCTTTGGGTTATGACCGAAAGGACAAGCTCACGGGT
>NC_084751.1:42583336-42665836 GCF_033978785.1 Entelurus aequoreus
ACTTGCAGTGTGTATATAAAACATATTACATATTGTTATGAAGATGTCTGTTACGATATTATATATATACTTGCAGTGTGTATATTGTACATATTACATATTGTTATGAAGGTGTCTGTTACTACATTATATATATACTTGCAGTGTGTATATTGTACATATTACATATTGTTATGAAGGTGTCTGTTACTACATTATATATATACTTGCAGTGTGTATATTGTACATATTACATATTGTTATGAAGGTGTCTGTTACTACATTATATATATACTTGCAGTGTGTATATTGTACATATTACATATTGTTATGAAGGTATCTGTTACTACATTATATATATACTTGCAGTGTGTATATTGTACATATTACATATTGTTATGAAGGTGTTTGTTACTACATTATATATATACTTGCAGTGTGTATATTGTACATATTACATATTGTTATGAAGGTGTCTGTTACTATATTATATGTATATGTATATATATATATATATATATATATATATATATATATATATATATATATATATATATATATATATATATATGTATATATATATATATATATATATATATATATATATATATATATATATATATATATATATGTATGTATATTTGCAGTGTGTATATAAAACGTTGATGGAGGGTTTTGAAGTTGTTTTAGAGGCTTTGAAGGCGACAACGGGGACGCCCATTAGCCGCATCGTACAAGCATTTTTTTATCATCTGTAAAATCGTAAAAAAAAAGAAGAAAAAATACATTTGTGTTCTTGTCTCTCATAATTATTGTGAACGATAGGCAAAATTCCTAAAAATGTGCAGTTCCGCTTTTAGAACTCAATATTATCAAATAATGCATTTATTATGTACTTATTAAGGAGGGTTTCTTGTGCCAACTTTAAATAAACATAATGCAAAATAGATTATTTATATATAAAATCAATAATTAAAGTGTGTTTGAATTTTTTTTTTTTGCTGTAGCTGTTACATATACGGTAATTGGGATTTGTTATATAATGTATATATTCTATAAAAATATAATATAATAATATAACATATCAGTATATATTATATACTGTATATATAATATGTAATTATTACATATATGTTATATTTTATATTGCTACTATGGTACATTTTTAGTCTACTTTATACCTACATTGTCCTTTCCATTCTTTCCCTTTCCATCCTTCTGTGTGGAACCATTTCCCTTGTGGATCAATAAAGTTTGTCTAAGTTTAAGTCTAATAGAGGAATTAGTTAATAATCCAACCTGTATAAAAGTACTTTATGAAAAATAATTATTTCTTACTAATTAATATATATATATATATATATATATATATATATATATATATATATATATATATATATATATATATATATATATATATATATATATATATATATATATATATATATACATATATATATATATATATATATATAATGAATTGTTAGATTGAAAAAATATTTAACATATTTCCATATATTAGCCATATATTATATGAGAGAGAGAGAGAGAGAGAATTATTTTTTTTTATTTTTTTTTATTTTTTAAAAATTATTATTTTGAATTATTTTTGAATTATTATTTTTTTATTATTTTGAATTATTTTTGAAATATTTTTGAATTATTATTTGAATTATTTAATTGATTTTCTAAATTATTAATCACCTTTATTACATGACACTGCAGTGCCATGGAAAGCAAGACAAATCAAATCAACGTGAGACATCTATGCTATTAAAGGAGCTGCCCTGGTTTGGGCAGCTG
Organism: Entelurus aequoreus; assembly: GCF_033978785.1. Lineage (NCBI taxonomy): Eukaryota > Metazoa > Chordata > Actinopteri > Syngnathiformes > Syngnathidae > Entelurus > Entelurus aequoreus. The sequence continues at coordinate 42,585,119 of NC_084751.1, forward strand.
TTAATGCAACAATACTTTATCTCCACGGGGGTGACGTTGATGGATTGTTTTAATTCACCGTGCATTCTGTTGTGCTTTTCATGACACGTTTCGTTTCTTCTGCAGCATCATTAAAACAATAGAACAATAAATAAATACACACCGTCCCCTACACTTTGGATCCTTCGCCTTATAAGACAAGCAAATACACTGAAAAGGTGTGTTGTTATTGTTTGTGCTATGGTGCCATCTTTTGGGCGAGTTTGCTCAGTGCAGGTGCTGCAGTGTCCTTTCATTTAGTGCTTTCAACCGGAAGTAGAAGTGCCGTTCGGTCTTCTAGCCGTCCATAGTCGGTAAGCACAACCAGAATTATTCCGTACCGGGTTTATGAGGCGACTGTAGAGAAAATTAAAGGTTTTTAAGTGCGCTTTATAGCCTGAAAAATACGGTAATGAATCTATTGTCTAAATCAGTGTTTTTCAACCTTTTTGGAGCCAAGGCACATTTTTTGCGTTGAAAAAATGCAGAGGCACACCACCAGCAGAAATCATTAAAAAACTAAACACAGTTGACAGTAATTGTTGGGTATGACTTTAAACCATAACCAAGCATGCGTCACTATAGCTCTTGTCTCAAAGTAGGTGTACTGTCACCACCTGTCACATTACGCCCTGACTTATTTTGAGTTTTTTGCTGTTTTCCTGTGTGTAGTGTTTTAGTTCTTGTCTTGCGCTCCTATTTTGGTGGCTTTTTCTCTTTTTTTGGTATTTTCCTGTAGCAGTTTCATGTCATTCCTTTGAGCGATATTTCCCGCATCTACTTTGTTTTAGCAATCAAGAATATTTCAGTTGTTTTTATCCTTCTTTGTGGGGACATTTTTGATTGTCATGTCATGTTCGAATGTACACTGTGGACGCCCTCTTTGCTCCACAGTAAGTCTTTGCTGTCGTCCAGCATTCTGTTTTTGTTTACTTTGTAGCCAGTTCAGTTCTAGTTTGGTTCTGCATAGCCTTCCCTAAGCTTCAATGCCTTTATTTAGGGGCACTCACCTTTTGTTTATTTTTGGTTTAAGCATTAGACACCTTTTTACCTGCACGCTGCCTGCCGCTGTTTCCGACATCTACTAAGCAATTAGCTACCGGCTGCCACCTACTGATATGGAAGAGTATTACACGGTTACTCTGCCGAGCTCTAGACATCACTGACACTCAACAACAACACATCATTTGCAGATTATAATTACTGGTTTGCAAAATATATTTTGAACCCAAATAGGTGAAATTAGATAATCTCCCACGGCACACCAGACTGAGATAAATCTCTTACAACAAATAATACAAGAAAGTGAAAGTCATGCTGAAAAATCAGTTTTCCAAACTGCAGAAGAAGAGCAGAGCTGGTGAAACAGCAGAAAGCGAAGATATATCTCAATGCCTCAGTCATCTTCCGATGCATTATTAATACCTGCCCTACCTAATTTCCACTAATCTGGCCTGAATTGGCCAGGTACACATGGGGATAGATGTGTTGAGCTGGAGAGCGGTCCCATAAATTGCCATGCTAATGACGCGGCTGAAAAGGCCTCTTTCCCTGATAAAGGCAGATTTAATGGAGATATTTCAGAGGGAATCATTTATCAGGGCTTGACAGGCAGGCACCAAATCTTCTTCTCGCTGTCAAACAAAAACTACACAGACACAAAGCACCTCGATCGGCACGAGCCACGTCTTGACAACACGATTTCATCCGCCGCGGCAAATTAACCGAACCCTGTTGCTATAAAAAGGACGGAAATGAGGACGTGTTAACGACGTCAAGATGAATCTGTGACCATTGATTGGCCCTGCGATGAGTTCGCCCGAGTGTTGCCGGCATAGGCTCCAGCCACCCCGAGAGAAACAAGCGGTAGAAAATGGACGGATGGATGATCTGTCACACACATTAATAAAAAGGTTGTTGTATAATTTTAGAGAGAACGCATCCTCTGGAAGTCATAGATGTCAGGTTCAAACACTGATGACATCTATTACACAGACAAGAAGCAAGGAATTAAACAGAGACAGAATTCAATTTAGCTCATTGAGGAGAAACGTCTGGGTTGTACTCTTTGTACAGTCTTCCACCACGCTCTGACAAGAGAATTCTACGCCTCCTCTTTTATTTTGACTTTCCCTGATTACATGGCAACAGCTGTTTCTAAGGGGAGGGGGGGCCGTAAACAGCTGTCGCACTTGGTTACAAGACAGTTCAAAGAAAAGATGCCTGGAGCTTGGGTCAGGTCCTGCTTCCTCTGCGCTTTGTAGATCTCGGGTCAAGACAAGATCTTCCTGTGGATTACTATAGATCAAAGAAACCGACACCTTCCTGTCGCTTCCCATCCTACACAGTGGAGTTTTACAAGCCTTTTACTTGGTAGGATCAAAGACATGTTTTGTCTGCTCGCCAGGAACTCATGGAGACACAAAGTTTTGTGATAAATTAGATACAATTATTCTGACAATAGATCTTTACTAAAAGCTGATAGAACCATAGAAATACAACTGTGGATGAACACATCAATCAATCAATCAATGTTTACTTAAGTAGCCCTAAATCACGAGTGTCTCAAAGGGCTGCACAAGCCACAACGACATCCTCGGCTCAGATCCCACATCAGGGCAAAACAAATTGAAACCCAATTGGATGACAATGAGAAACCTTGGAGATCTGATTGGCTATCGCAACTGTCTATCAACTGTATGTGTTCTTACATGTGTTCTGCTGATCTGCAAAGCACCGCCATGGCTCAACCCGGTGAGTATACCATCACAGGACGCGTAAATATCAAGTTCAACGCGAGGCCAGCTAGAAGGCCTTGCTGACAACAACTCGTGATCTGATTGGCTATCGCAATTATCTATTAACTGTATGTGCCCGTTCACAACAGCACTGGAAGGATCATAATATGACATGAAGAAAATATGAATACTTTTAGATATTTAGGGAAAGTAACTTAAAAAAATACCTTTATCTTTCATTTTGACCATGATTTCTGGTTATGGACAGAATTTCTAGGCGCAGTCAGGGCGTTGAGGGTATCTGGTTTGGTGGCTGCAGGATTAGGTCTGTGCTTTTTGCAGATGATGTGGTCCTGATGGCTTCATCTGGCCAAGATCTTCAGCTCTCACTGGATCGGTTCGCAGCCGAGTGTGATGCGACTGGATCAGCACCTCCAAGATAGAGTCCATGGTTCTCGCCCGGAAAAGAGTGGAGTACCATCTCCGGGTTAGGGAGGAGATCTTGCCCCAAGTGGAGGAGTTCAAGTACCTTGGAATCTTGTTCACGAGTGAGGGAAGAGTGGATCGTGAGATCGACAGGCGGATCGGTGCGACGTCTTCAGTAATGCGGACGCTGTATCGATCCGTTGTGGTGAAGAAGGAGCTGAGGCGGTCGATCTACGTTCCCATCCTCACCTATGGTCATGAGCTTTGGGTTATGACCGAAAGGACAAGATCACGGGTACAAGCGGCCGAAATGAGCTTACTCCGCCGGGTGGCGGGTCTCTCCCTTAGAGATAGGGTGAGAAGCTCTGTCATCCGGGAGGAGCTCAAAGTAAAGCCGCTGCTCCTCCACATGGAGAGGGGCCAGATGAGGTGGTTCGGGCATCTGGTCAGGATGCCACCCGAACGCCTCCCTAGGGAGGTGTTTCGGGCACGTCCGACCGGTAGGAGGCCACGGGGAAGACCCAGGACACGTTGGGAAGACTATGTCTCCCGGCTGGCCTGGGAACACCTCGGGATCCCCCGGGAGGAGCTGGACGAAGTGGCTGGGGACCCGACCTCGGATAAGCGGAAGAAGATGGATGGATGGATGATTTCTAGTTATGATGGGCCAGCAGAGAAGGCCTTGCTGTGCCCTGACGGCACACCACTGACTAAAATCTTGTCGGATGGAAAGCCCTCCTCACCAAGTAAGGCAATCTGGTGGTCATGAGTTATTGATGTTCTCTTACAAGATTGCTGTGTAGAAGACAAGTGATGAGATGAGTAAAACATTGATATGTGGTCTAACACGCAAACAGCAATACACTCGAGTAGAGGGCATCAAATTCAATTATTGATTCACGTCATTAAGAATTCAGTGGATTTATTCGGATTGTATCGCTGGTTAATCATGTCTTGCAGCAAAATAAAGTGCAGTACACTGTTCACCTGTTTTGCGGAATCATGCACACATAATTATAAACGACAATCCATATTTGCGACTGAAAATGTGATGTTTGTGGTCAATAGCAAGAATGGTCAAGCCTCAGACTCCGTAATTCTAAAGAAAGAATCAGGGAATACGATGACTAAAGCTAATGGAAACCATGTAAACACATACCGTAAATTCCGAAGTATAAGCTGCTCCTTTTTTATTCATTTTTATTTTTTACCAAGTTTTAAACCCTGCGGTTTACAAAACAATGCGGCTAATTAATGGCTTTGTCTTCGCGAATGGCAATGTTTTGTATTCAGCAAATAGTTTTCATGTCAAGACGGGGGGGGTTTTCGCAGCTTACTGCTAGGTTTGTTCTCCCGGGAAGCAATCGGACTATTCCGGACAAGGCGTGAAGGTAGGAACATATTTAATTATCTTCTCTCAAAAAACAGAAAACAAGGCTGATCGCACTTGGAGTTAAAGTAAACAACTAGCATAAGCTATGGCATAGCAAGAAACAAACATGAAACAGTGGCATGAACAGAGCATGAAACTGTGGCATGAAAAGAGCAATGACGCCAGCACGACTAACTGGCCAAGACAGGCTTAAATAATAGTCTCTTGATTAGAGCAGGTGCGGGTTCCGAACACATGAGGCAGGTGAAACCAATCATTCGCCATGGAAACTAAAACAAACAAGGATGTACAAAAACAGGAACTATTAGAATACTAAAACTAACAGAAAATAACAAAAACATGATCCAGACCACAGATCATGACATTTCAAAGAACACCGACAGAGACTAAAAAAGCGCGTGGTTGTTTGTGCTATGTCGCCATCTTTTGGACGAGTTTGCACACTGCAGGGGCGGCTGGTTTCCTGTTTCGTCATTTGAACCGGAAGTACAACCGCCAATAGCGTTGCCGGTTGAAATTGATACTTCGTTTATCACCCCGAGCAATGTTTGTAAGTTTTACAATATAACTAAAACAATTAATACGTACTAAACCGTCCCATTTGGGATGTCTGTAGGAGTGTTTTCCTGCATATTTGTACGTGCTATCATATTGTCATCGAGCCAGCGTCATTTGCATTAGTGAATATGCTAACACGTTTACAAATGTCTGTTAGTATTATTAACTTACAATGGCATCATTTTTGTATTGTTCTAGTTTCGTGAATTCACCAAAACGTAGCTCTAGCTAGCCTCCACGGCTAGTGAGTCCATGACGATGGCTTCTGTTTTGTTTGATCAGCTGTTTTACTGCCGTGTTAAGATATGTAAATGCACATTTACAAAATAGTTTGTACTGCTATACATACGCGCCTTATAGTCCAGTACGGCTAATATACAGTCGTGCTCATAAGTTTACATACCCCGGGAGGATTTATGATTTCTTGGCCATTCTTCAGAGAATATGAACACAAAAACCTTTCTTCCACTCATGCTTAATGGTTGTGTGAAGCTATTTATTTACTCTTTTTAAATCAAAATGACAAAATAAAGTACCCAAATGACCCTGGTCCAAAGTTTACATACCCCAGTGACTTTGATCTGATAACATGAGTATGTTTGCCAATAAATAGCTTCACACAACCATTAAGCATGAGTGGAAGAAATGTTTTTTTGTTATCATTCATATTCTCTGAAGAATGGCCAAGAAATCATAAATTATCCAAGGGTATGTAAACTTATGAGCACAACTGGTATGTAAAAATATTTATTTGTTCTCAAATTTGGTTGGTGTGCTCTGTAGTCCGGAAAATAGGGTAGTTGCCACCATTGGCTAGCATGGCCAGCAGTGTATGTAGATAGTTTGGCAATCTACACACGGCAGACAATGAGTGGACAGACTACAATATTGGTGAACCGTACCTAAAAAAAGTTCCCCAATAGGTCATGTCAATAGCTCATGGTCTATCACGGGGGTCAGCAACCAGCGGCTCTAGAGCTGCATCTTGAGCGCCGCCCTAGTGGCTCCCTGGACCTCTTTCAGAGATGTGTGAAAATGGAAAAAGATGAAGAAATATAATAATATATTTTCTGTAGGAGGACAAACATGACACAAAGCTTCCTAATTGTTATAAATCCCACTGTTTATATTAAACATGCTTCACTGATGAGAGGATTTGGCGAGCACCGTTTTGTCCTACTAATTACAGCCATCCTTGAACTCACCGTAGTTTGTTTACATGCACAACTTTCTCCGACGCTGCCACAGAAAGGCGTGTTTTATGCCACTACTTATTTGTCTCACTTTGTCCACCAAACGTTTTATGCTGTGCGTGAATGCACAAAGGTGAGCTATATTATTGACTTGTTGGAGTGCTTAATCAGGCATATTTGGCCAGTGCATGACAGCAAGCTAATCGATGCTAACATGCTATTTAGGCTAGCTCTATGTACATATTGTTTGTAGGTATATTTGAGCTCATTTAATTTCCTTTACTTATGTCCTCTGTGTATTTAATGTGTATTTGCTTGTCTCATGACACATTATCTGTGTGTAATATTGGCTGCATTTCTCACAGTTGTTTGTGCACCATCTTGTTCCAGACCACAGCAAACGTTACCCAGCTTGCAAAGATTGTAATAAATCCATTAGAAGAAGACAGCCTGCCGTTTCCTTAAACTTGAACACACACATCTATACCTTCGGCTATTCTGAGCCAGTCATTTCCAGGAGTTACCTCATCCTGTGAGAAGCCTCCATTTTACTAATGATTTCCAATGTTGCAAAAATTTGTAGAAGAAAAAATAAAAGACAATATTTCTGTCAACGAAGATTTGCATCAGCCTTTGATAGTAGGCTGATATAGCTGATATAGACACTTACATCATGTGTTGCCTTCATTATAACACTTATAGACTTTTAAAGTCATTTTGATAGTAGGCTAATAGAGCTAATATAGACCCTTACATCATGTGTTGCCATCATTATAACACTTATATAAGGCTTTTATTTTTTTCCGGCTCCAGACGGATTGTTTTTGTTTTTGTATTTTTGTTCCAATATGGCTCTTTCAACAATTTGGGTTGCCGACCCCTGGAATAGACCTTGGATTGACAAGGTCCAGCGGTAGCATGAGTGTAATATTTGAGTGTCAATGATACCAATCAGGGAGGTTTCAGAAAGTTAAAGGGTACTTGAACCCAGCGTTGGCACGGTTTATTTTTTTATAAATAATTGTATTCAATGTGTGAAAGGGAAAATGGGCATAAGAGCTATGTGTGCAAAAATAACTTTTAATTTATTTATTAAGTAATCGATCTATCGTCTAAATCCGTGCTTTTCAACCTTTTTTGAGCCATGGCACATTTTTTGGCGTTGAAAAAATGCGGAGGCACACCACCGGCAGTAAACATTAAAAAACGAAACTCAGTTGACGGTAAAAAGTAATTGTCGCAATTGTTGGGTATGATTTTAAACCATAACCAAGCATGCATCGTTTTTTGCTGTTTTCCTGTGTGTAGTGTTTTACTTCCTATTTTGGTGGCTTTTTCTCTTTTTTTGGTATTTTCCTGTAGCAGTTACATGTCTTCCTTTGAGCGATATTTCCCCGCATCTACTTTGTTTAAGCAATCAAGCATATTTCAGTTGTTTGTATCCTTTGTGGGGGACATTGTTGATTGTCATGTCATGTTCGGATGTACATTGTCTTTGCTCCACAGTAAGTCTTTGCTGTCGTCCAGCATTCTGTTTTTGTTTACTTTGTAGCCAGTTCAGTTTTAGTTTCGTTCTGCATAGCCTTCCCTAAGCTTCAATGCCTTTTCTTAGGAGCACTCACCTTTTGTTTATTTTTGGTTTAAGCATTAGATACCTTTTTACCTGCACCCTGCCTCCCGCTGTTCCCGACATCTACAAAGCAATAAGCTACCGGCTGCCACCTACTGATATGGAAGAGTATTACGCGCTCTAGACAGCGCCGACACTCAACAACAACACATCATTTGCAGACTATAATTACTGTTTTGCAAAAAAATATTTTAACCCAAATAGGTGAAACTAGATAATCTCCCACGGCACACCAGACTGTATCTCACGGCACACTAGCCTGGTTGAAAAAAACTGGTTCCACAGGGAGCTGTAGGTGATGGATGGACGGCATCCAACCGTAGAGTTATTGCCAGTCAACTGCAGAGCTTACAGAGGCAACCAACCATTAACACACATATTTAAATGCAATTTAAAACCTCAGAACAATTGAGTTGGCATGTTTGCAGACCACCAGGACGGATCCAGACTGCAATAAACAAGAGCACAAGGTGGGAAGCAAACATTGCCGTGGCAGACAAAGACATGGCAGATTTAAGAATGGGTTGATAGAAAAGGTAAACGCTCAAAAATGGTTGAATTTGTATTGTTTGATGTCCCAACCTGACACGGACTGCTCTGAAGCTTTGCGATACAGAGGGCAGAGATCACATGTTGATATAGATAAAGGTCTTAGGATGTCTTTGTTGTCCATGCTGTGACCTCATCTCGGCAGAACAGCCGTCCTATCCGTTGTTCACCTCGTCTGTCCGTCAGTTAATACCGTCCCCGGGGGATATGGCTTTTCCTCCACACACCCCCACTCTATTCATCCCTGGAAGTAGCGATTTAATGAACAGTTTGACCACCATGCATTATTGACCTTTTCCCCAAAATAGGATTTGCACATTTTCAATCATGTTTTCATGTTTGATTTGAAAATGCTACAAATCATTCGTAGAGATATCTAGAGAACGGGGCTGGTTATAATCTCACTACCAGAGGGCGTTGTTTCTCAAATAAATCAGAGGTGAACTACACTATGAATTGATTAACGTGGACCCCAACTTAAACATGTTGAAAAACTTATTTAGTGGTCAATTGTACGGATTAGGTACTGTACTGTGCAATCTACTAATAAAAGTCTCAATCAATCAAAAAAAAACAGTCTTCTCTAGAGTAAGCTAGCTAATTGTGGTGAAATGACTTTTTGTGTTTAATCATGTCAAATTGTCCAACAGTTTAAGAACAACATTTCTCAACGAGCTATTGCGAGGAATTTAGGGATTTCACCATCTACGGTCCGTAATATCATCAAAAGGTTCGGAGAATCTGGAGAAATCCCTGCACCTAAGCGGCAATGCCCGTGACTTTCGATCCTTCAGGCGGTACTGCTACAACAAGCGACATCGGTGTGTAATGGATATCACCACATGGGCTCAGGAACACTTCAGAAAACCACTGCAGTTCGTCGCTACATCTGTAAGTGCAAGTTGAAACTCTACTATGCAAAGTCAAAGTCATTTATCAACAACACCCAGAAACGCAAGCATACAAACCAAACAAATACATCCAAATATAATGAAAACAAACAAAAACAAAAAAACAACAAGTGCAAAACTTCATGAAGTGCAAAAAAAAGGAATATACACCTCACGGGATGATACATAACAAATACAAAACCAGACAAAAAATAAGTAAAATAATAAATACAAAGCAAAATGTAGACACATACCATATGATCTCATTGTTCTGTTTTTATATATTTTTTTCAATTGGAATATATTTCTACAATCTTTTATCTCATTGTAAAGAGAATTCCATAGTTTAACCCCCACCACTGATATACACATTTGTTTTTAAATACTGATGTTTGAAATGACCTTTTCTTGATCACTAATCATATTCCTATGTTGGAGCAGAGGATGGATTTTTTCCCCCTCCTTTTTCCGTGTTCAACAACCGGATTGGTACACTTAACAAAGCTCATTGGCTAACTAAGAACATCCATCCTGCCTGCTGTTTGTGTGTTTGAACCAGGCTGAGTGGTGAGTTTTATGTGTAACCTAATGGTGGAGAGGATTCTGCTATCCTGCTGTCAAACTAATGCCCTGTAATTGGCCTTCTAATTCTGAGGGATAATGAGACTAAGAGCGGTGGCAAAGGCTATGCTGTTATGCTCGCCTTCAGCGTCAGACAATTAGTACGCATAGAGGTAATCACAGGCTGGCAGGTACACCCTTATAATGAGCCCCAAAAATGGATTTGCCCTCACGTTCTGCTATCACAGAGCTGCCGTACTGATGATTGTTATTTAATTACATGTATGGGCTTTTGAGAGTTTTTTTTAAAAACCTGTTTACATGAGTACAAGTCACGCTACAGACATACATTTGAGGTCATGTTCTCATTTGCAGTATACCAGGATTGCACGGTATACCGGTCTAGAATAGTATCGCGGTACTAATGAATCAAAAACGGTACTATACTTTGTTTGAAAAGTATGACGGCGCGTCGTCACGTCGTGACATTGCTGGTTTTACGAGCAGAGGAGCATGCTAGGCAGCGCACAATCACGGAGTACTTACAAGCAGACAGTGTGTAGACCAGACCTGGGAATTCTGCGGCCCGCGGGCCACATCCGGCCCTTTGTGCGTCCCTGTCCGGCCCGCGTGAGGCCAATTATAAATTACAAAATACATTTTAAAAAGTATCTATGTCGAGTGTGCAATACAACGGTGCTGCTTTTGTTTTGAAAATCGTTATTTGTATTACTTCCGTGTGGACGTATGCGTGTGCGTGATTGTGAGCGAATGTGAACAGCTGCAATCGCAAATTACAAAATAAAGTTGAAAAAACATCTATGTCGTGCGCGCAATACAACTGTGCTGCTTTTATTTTGAAAAGTATTATTTATGGGCGTGTGTAACCTGCGAGTGAAGGTGCACATGCAGCGACAAGTGATGCACGCTTTACACCCGAGACGCTAAAAAGAGAAAAGTTGATGAGGAATGGCGTGTTTCCAACAAGACATGGACTGCCAAGCAACGTTCCCTCTAAGGTGCGCGCCTGCGCAATTGCGCACTGCTCAAGCGTCCGCTGCGCGCAGCAAATATATGCCGCGCACCAAATCAAATCCCATCTGAATTCTAAACAAAATAAACATATTTATTCTATGTAATTTTGCAATGCAACTTTGAGTGACAGTGACAACAAGCGGCCCTAACGGTGTTCGTCAACACCGTTCAATTGAACACCGTTCAATTATTGTAACGTCTATCGAGATGCTTCAAGGACAGGAATTATATCCATCACTTTATTGAGCAAAACTGTTTATATTCGGACATAACCACACCAAAAACATGAATAAAACACTTCTATCTGGAAAAACTAGTCATTTTCTGCCGTACAAACCAGGCCAAAACCAACTTGTCATCTGTCACCAACACGCATACCACTAAGCCACTGGTGCGTTTATGGCCACACAAAAAGTCGGACAACTCAAACACCACACAAAGTTACACTATGACTCCTCAGTCATACGTGTGCTTATTTTACTGTCATTTATTATTAATGTTAATTTATTTATATTAGTCATGGAATGCTGTTACACACACTATGTTGAAGTATTACTATTATTATTAATTATTATTATTATTATTATTTATCTTACGGTATATATCAAAAATAATATTGAGCAAAATTGAATTGAAATATTGTGGATGTGGCCCTCAAGCAGTGCTCGGGTTGCTCATGCGGCCCCCGGTAAAAATTAATTGCCCACCCCTGGTGTAGACAGAAAAGGGAGAACGGACGCAATTTGACTTAAAAACTAAAGATAAATTTGAAGTTATGACACTGAAACCCTCAGGAAGAGGTGCTTCAAAACATGGCTAGCCGGTGTTGCGTCCGACCGGTTCTTCCTCCAAGGGAATTTAAGTTACTGGTCAATCCCAAGTTCTTTTGGATGACATATTTGCTGAGTAAGAAGGATCACCAGGAAAGAATAGGAATATCATCAAGTTTTACCGAAATTTCAGGAGAACAACCCGGACTTATACATTCATACCGGCTTCCTAAGTTGTTCTAACACTCATACGGAAGAGCCTCCTTCTTACACAGAAAGAAAGCCCCCACCTCTCAGGGAAGGAACGCGGCCTCATTGTTCTACTGTTGATAAGATATAAGGGAGTATTCCAAGTCCTACATTCCAAAGATTCAAGGTAACACACACAGTGTACTTGCGGACATAAGATGAAAAAATAGAAAGAGTACTAATGGAAAAACACTAGCTGTTTCAAATACGACTATGAATAAAAAGAAATAACTCTTAAATATGTATATATGCACTCCTAAATCATTAATCCTCGCCTCCATGGCGACATATAAAGTGAGTTTCTTACACATATCATTATCACTGCAGGACGAGGAATAGCTAAACATGCTTCACTACACACCGTAGGAGGATACAATAGCTCACCGGCGTCACAATGTAAACAAACGGCGTGGTTGGATCTACACCTGACATGAGTGTGCAGCTCCATGCGTTCTCCTCATGAGCAAAATTTTACTCTGTCCCTGCCTGATTCCTCGCTTCTTGTTCTGTTTAATAGATAGTTTGGTGCTTAAACCTGACAGTGTGTCCAAACTTTTGGTCTGTACTGTATATGTTCAAATATTTTTGGTGAATTCAATCAGTTACAAGATAGGGGCATAAATATTAGAACCGTTAGAAACTAAAACACAATATTAGAAACATTAGAAAATATGAGAAACTACAATGATAAACGTATTGTTCAATGAATACATCTCTGACAGTGACAATCAAAAAGGTAATATCTTTGCTGAACAACTATTATTGTACACACATTTTTATACTGTACAGCATTCTTTGGACAGGAACCATCGGAGGCTGCCTGGTGGCATACCAATTGTATATGACCAAACATTTCTAGTCATAAACTCGGAAATTTTTAAAGACGAAGCCAAATAAAATGTTGTATGATAATAATAGCATAATACTAATCCATTGTTAGTATATTAACAAAGATATATACTCTATATTAGAGTTCCCAGACTACGAGGCATCACATAAATCAGTTTTAGCTGCAATACCCTTTTTGTCATTCATAGATCCATCAGCTTGAGTGAGGTTTGCCGCATGTTTATGAAGTCCATCATTTAAATACTGATTAGATTGGACGCCCTGGGATCTTTGAGATCATGGGGACAGAGCAGGTCTCCTCTTGTCGGCATGCGTGACAATTCAGGATTGTGTGTGTGTGTGTGTGTGTGTGTGGGTGGGTGTGTGTTCCTTCAGGCTAAGGATGAATAGAAAGATCTTCCTGTGAAGTAATAACCTCGGGCTTAACCTCAGCACAGTGGCAGCATTTGTTTTTGTTTATTTTATAGCTGTCCTCCAGAAAGGCAGCCACCAGGACTATAAAGTGGAAATCAATGGCAGGCTTTAATTTGAAGCCCCAAGAAAAAAGATCCGGTTTGATCATTCTTGTTTTTCCCGTTCAAAGCATGCCATCTGGACCTTGGGATACAGGGGAGACTACAGAATTTCTTACATTATGTTGGAATGGTGTATTATGTATAATGCTTACAAGAGTAGTTAAACATTAAACAAGAACGGGAGAAAGTTATGAACGGAGTCAAAGAGATTCTGTTCATAACATTTATGGACAGAATTTCTAGTTGAGAGGATCCGGTTTGGTGGCTACAGGATTAAGTCTCTGCTCTTTTCAGACGATTTAGTCTAACTGGCTTCATCAGGACCAGGATCTTCAGTTCTCACTGGATTGGTTCGTAGGGTTGATAATCAGCACCAACCAGGGCCGAGTCCATGGTTCTTGCCCAGAAAAGGGCGGCTTAGGGAGGAGATCTTGCCCCAAGTAGAAGAGTTCAAGTACCTTGTTCACGAATAAGGGAAGAGTGGGTCAGGAGATCAACAGGCGGCTTGGTACGTCATCTGCAGTGATGCGGACCCTGTATCGATCAATTTAAGTGGACAAGTTGAAAAACGTATTCGGGTGTTACCATTTAGTGGTCAATTGTACGGAATATGTACTTCACTGTGCAACCTACTAATAAAAGTCTCAATCAATCAATCAATCAATCCATCGTGGTGAAGAAGGAGCTGAGCTGGAAAACAAAGCTCTCAATTTACCGGTCGACATTCCTATCCTCACCTATGGTCATGAGCTTTGGGTTGTGACAGAAAGGACACGATCACAGGTACAGGCAAAAAAGAAACCCTCAAAAAAACAAATGAGTTTCCTCCGTCGGGCGACGGGGCTTTCCCAAAGAGATAGGGTGAGAAGCTCTGTCAGACCTTAGAGTAAAGCCGTTGCTCCTCCACATTGAGAGGAGCCAGATGAGGTGGTTAGGGCATGTGGTCATGATGCCCCTTGGACACCTGCCTAGAAAGGTGTTTAGGGCACGTTCGGCCGGTAGACCACAGGGAGACTATGTCTCCCATCTGGCCTGGGAAAGCCCTGGAATTCCCTGGGAGGAGCTGGACGAAGTGGCTGGGGAGAGGGAAGTCTGGGCTTCTCTGCTTAGCTCACTGCCCCTGTGACCTGATCTTGAATAAGCGGAAGAAATAAGATGGAAGGGAGAAAGTTGTAGTCTAATTGCATGCATGCTCTTTGTCTGCTATACTTTCTATACATAATACAAGAGTAGTTTTGCATTTATAACATTGTGTATTGTCTTGACCTTTTTCAGGTTTCAAAACATTGAGCTGACTGGTTTGGCTTGTAGGGAAAAATGTACAAAACCCCAAACCAGTGAAGTTGGCACGTTGTGTAAATCGTAAACAAAAACAGAATACAATGATTTGCAAATATTTTTCAACGTATATTCAATTGAGCATAGTACAACCACATATAAAAGTGCAGAGACGGTGCACTGCTGTTTTTATTCACTGTAGGCAGAGAAAATGAATAACGTTATAGGGGTGGGTTTGATTGATTGATTGAGACTTTTATTAGTTGATTGCACAGTAAAGTACATATTCCGTACAATTGACCACTAAATGGTAACACCTGAATAAGTTTTTCAACTTGTTTAAGTCGGCGTCCACGTTAATCAGTTCATGGTACAAATATATACTATCAGCATAATACAGTCATCACACAAGTTAATCATCAGAGTATATACATTGAATAATTTACATTACCGTATTTTTCGGAGTATAAGTCGCTCCGGAGTATAAGTCGCACCGGCCGAAAATGCATAATAAAGAAGGAAAAAAACATATATAAGTCGCACTGGAGTATAAGTCGCATTTTTTGGGGAAATGTATTTGATAAAAGCCAACACCAAGAATAGACATTTGAAAGGCAATTTAAAATAAATAAAGAATAGTGAACAACAGGCTGAATAAGTGTACGTTACATGAGGCATAAATAACCAACTGAGAACGTGCCTGGTATGTTAACGTAACATATTATGGTAAGAGTCATTCAAATAACTATAACATATAGAACATGCTATACGTTTACCAAACAATCTGTCACTTTTTATCGCTAAATCCCATGAAATCTTATACGTCTAGTCTCTTACGTGAATGAGCTAAATAATATTATTTGATATTTTACGGTAATGTGTTAATCATTTCACACATAAGTCGCTCCTGAGTATAAGTCGCACCCCCGGCCAAACTATGAAAAAAACTGCGACTTATAGTCCGAAAAATACGGTATTCACAATCAATGAAAAAGGCAAACTAAAATAAATACATACAGTGGGGTGTGGCGAGGTTGTAGGCTGTCCCCAGATAAATGACAGATAGGTAATAGTAATGGACCCTTATTGTGTCCATTTGGTTCCATTTGTACACTCTCAGTTACATTACCATCGATATTATACATGTGGGCCTATAGATGGTAATACCATCAAATAGGGGTCTGTAGCTAAATGCACGTCAAACTGGGGGTACTTTAAATTAAAATGGGTGATGATAATCACTGACAGAGCTGCGATATCTGCAAGTCTTCTATTATGAGGATCCCTGGCGTATCTTTTCAAATGGGGGGTTCGTGGAGCTAATTAGTGTTAATTTAGTATGTAGTGTTGTTGTAGCAAGCTACTTTTGCCGTGTAGCTTGCTACAGTTATCTGGGAATAGTTTAGCTCAGGGGTCACCAACGTGGTGCCCGCGGGCACCAGGTAGCCCGTAAGGACCAGATGAGTAGCCCGCTGGCCTGTTCTAAAAATAGCTCAAATAGCAGCACTTACCAGTGAGCTGCCTCTATTTTTTTAAATTTTATTTATTTGCCAGCAAGCTGGTCTCGCTTTGCTCGACATTTTTAATTCTAAGAGAGACAAAACTCAAATAGAATTTGAAAATCCAAGAAAATATTTAAAGACTTGGTCTTCACTTGTTTAAATACATTCATGATTTTTTTAACTTTGCTTCTTATAACTTTCAAAAAGACAATTTTAGAGAAAAAATACAACCTTAAAAATGATTTTAGGATTTTTAAACACATATACCTTTTTACCTTTTAAATTCCTTCCTCTTCTTTCCTGACAATTTAAATCAATGTTCAAGTAATTTTGTTTTTTTTATTGTAAAGAATAATAAATACATTTTAATTTAATTCTTCATTTTAGCTTCTGTTTTTTCGACGAAGAATATTTGTGAAATATTTCTTCAAACTTATTATGATTAAAATTCAAAAAAATTATTCTGGCAAATCTAGAAAATCTGTAGAATCAAATTTAAATCTCATTTCAAAGTCTTTTGAATTTCTTTTAAAATTTTTGTTCTGGAAAATCTAGAAGAAATAATGATTTGTCTTTGTTAGGAATATAGCTTGGTCCAATTTGTTATATATTCTAACAAAGTGTAGATTGGATTTTAACCTATTTAAAACATGTCATCAAAATTCTAAAATTAATCTTAATCAGGAAAAATTACTAATGATGTTCCATAAATTATTTTTTTAATTTTTTCAAAAACATTCGAATTAGCTAGTTTTTCTCTTCTTTTTTTCGGTTGAATTTTGAATTTTAAAGAGTCGAAATTGAAGATAAACCATGTTTCAAAATTTAATTGTCATTTTTTTTCGTGTTTTCTCCTCTTTTAAAACGTTCAATTAAGTGTAAATATCATTAATTATTAATAATAACAGAGTTAAAGGTAAATTGAGCAAATTGGCTATTTCTGGCAATTTATTAAAGTGTGTATCAAACTGGTAGCCCTTTGCATTAATCACTACCCAAGAAGTAGCTCTTGGTTTCAAAAAGGTTGGTGACCCCTGGTTTAGCTCCTAGTAGTTTATCTTACGACATTCTCCAAGTAGCTTGCTGTGGAGAATGCATATAGGTTTAAGAGTTCTTTCTCTATTCATAGCCATGTTTGGATCAGCTAGTACTTTTCCTTTGTATATTCTACCAGTCTCTCTTTGTCCTCAGATGCCTGTTTAGTGTCTTAACCATCGGATTGTGAATACAACCCCCACGTCTTTCCTTATCAGTGTTGTGAGGGGGAGTGGTGGGGGTTTTCTTTGTGTGCAAGGAATTGGCTTTTCCGTTTGAATGTCAGATCAACTAGAGTAGCCGGATATGAATGTATTGATTAAGCTGATCTCCTGAAATTTCAGTAAAAAACTTGATAATATTCCAATTCTGGTCCTTCTTACTCAGCATATATGTCATCGAAAGAACTTGGGATCGACCAGTAACTTAGATTCCCTGGGTGGAAGAGCTGGTCTGACGCAACATTGCCCATCACTGCACATGTTATATAATTATGTTCTGGATGAGACTTGTGTTAATACAAAAAGGGTAAACACATAACCATGTACAATAGTTTTAATATTCAAAAGTGAAAGAGAATTGCCAGCAGTTTGTTGTGCCTGCAGCCAATGTCACCTTTTACCCATTGTCTTTCTGATGGGTCCTAGCACATAAATATCTGTGCAAATAGGCCATAATTACAGAATGATCTCTCTGACGAATTAGCATAATGCAGCCATTTAACGAATACACAATGCCCAACACAGGCAGTCGCACCGACACAAACAGGACCCACTTAAAGTGATTTGCAGGGGTTATTTGCTTCGTTGCATGCTTATTTAATCTGAGGGACGATTTATGTGCATATGAGGGTGATAATAGACTGCTGAGTTGCTGTGCGTCTGCAAATGTTTCAATAATTGCATTATGATACTTGTGTGGAAATCCCAGGATCAAGCTGCAAGCCATTAAAATATCACACTGTCACTTTAATGGCCCCCGTCAATGGTGTGCTTGAGGATATTATGTTGATCACAGACAGAGTTTACCCTTGTCTACAATGGTATGTCACAAGTAATAATGGAAACACGCGAAGAAACGCAGCATCCGGCACACAAACGTCCATTGAAGATGCAGTCAACACACTTTCTAACGTCTAATTAACACGGCGCTTTCAAACAAAATACAGACATTTCACGGTGATGTGGCTTATTGATTTGGCTTCTTTCAGCTCACCGGAGGCAGACACACCATGTGTTCGAATAACTCGTTAGAGGAGAGCGTAAGGGCTGAGGAATCAACATTTTACAGTTATGGTCAAAAGTTTACATACACTTATAAAGAACATAATGTCATGGCTGTCTTGAGTTTCCAATAGTTTCTACAAAGCTTATTTTTTTGTGATAGAGTGATTGGAGCACATACTTGTTGGTCACAAAAAACATTCATTAAGTTTGGTTCTTTTATGAATTTATTATGGGTCTACTACTACTAAACATATTGCTGGGTATTGGGCCCAAACAGCTCAATTTTTGTTTCATTTGACCACATAACTTTCCTCCAGAAGGTCTTAAAGTGAAACCGCTTCTATCAGGACATGATCTCGAGAAATTAATCCACGCCTTTATCTCGACTCGTCTTGACTACCGCAATGCCTTGTATGTAGACATTAGCCAGGCATCCCTCGCCCGCCTGCAGCTCGTGCAGAACTCTGCTGCTCGTCTGCTAACACAGACCCGCAGACGTGAGCACATCACCCCTATATTAGCGTCCCTTCACTGGCTCCCTGTGCGTTACCGAATCAACTTTAAACTCCTTTTATTTGCTTTTAAATGTCTAAACCAGGGGTGTCAAACTCATTTTAGATCGGGGGCCACATGGAGAAAAATCTACTCCCAAGTGGGCCGGAATGGTAAAATCACGGCACGATAACTTAAAAATAAAGACAACTTCAGATTGTTTTCTTGTTTAAAAATAGAACAAGCACAGTCTGAAAATGTGCAAATCATAATGTTGTTGTTGTTGTTTTTACACTTACATGTTGCGGTTAATAGTATTCTATCTTTATTTGTCGTTATTTATACTTTCTGAATAAATTATGTGATAATGTTCATCAGTCAACTCATTGGTGTTAATTTGCAATCTATGAAGATAAAAAAAATAGTATCAAAATCCAATTACAGGATGTTATTCATGTAGTTTGCTCATTTTCCTCCAATGATGTACTAACATCATGTGGTTTATTTTTTTCGTACATATGGAGCATCATCTACAAATTTACAAATAATTGCTATTGCGACATCTAGTGGTACACATTTAGAAAAGCAGTTTTTTTCATTCAAAAATTTCGGCTCATTTTTATACTTAGCAAACTCATCCTGCGGGCCGGATAAAACCTGTCCGCGGGCCTGATCCGGCCCTCGGGCCATACGTTTGACACCCCTGGTCTAAACGACCTCGCGCCAACATATCTCTCCGACCTCCTTCAGCCTTACTGCCCCACCCGATCCCTAAGATCAGCCGATCAGCTGCTACTGACGGTCCCGGACACAAGGCTGAAGCTTAGAGGTGACAGAGCTTTCGCCGGTGCTGCTCCCAAGCTCTGGAACGACCTACCTCTGAGTGTTAGACAAGCCTCCTCTCTTCCTGTTTTTAAATCTCTCTTAAAAACATACTTTTATTCCATGGCTTTTAACACTGAGTGATAGCCATCCTGCAATGGCGCCCCATAATACACCTGCTGTGAACATGTTTTTATGTTTTATTTATTTTATTTATTTATTTTTTATCATGTTCTGTTTGTGTTGTGTTGTGTTTGCTCGGTACTCGTATTATCTTTTAACCTGCCCATTGTACAGCACTTTGGCTACCCCTGTGGTCAGTTTTAAATGTGCTTTATAAATAAAGTTGATTTGATTTGATTTGATTTATCTTTATCCATGTGATGTCAGGTGAAACAAAAATGAACTGTTTGGCCACAAAACCCAGCAATATGTTTGGAGGAGAAAAGGTGAGGCATTTTAATCCCAGGAACACCATACCTCCCGTCAAGCATGGTGGTGGTAGTATTATACTCTGGGCCTGTTTTGCTGCCAATGGAACTGGTGCTTTACAGAGAGTAAAAAGTAGGATTACCTCCAAATTCTTCAGGACAAGCTAAAATCATTAGCCCGGAGGTTGGG
Source organism: Entelurus aequoreus (assembly GCF_033978785.1). Lineage (NCBI taxonomy): Eukaryota > Metazoa > Chordata > Actinopteri > Syngnathiformes > Syngnathidae > Entelurus > Entelurus aequoreus. The sequence goes on from NC_084751.1 coordinate 42,605,469, forward strand.
TCTTGGGCGCAGTTGGGTGTTCCAACAGGACAATGACCCCCAAACACGCGTCAAAAGTGGTAAAGGAATGGATAAATCAGGCTAGAATGAAGGTTTTAGAATGGCCTTCCCAAAGTCCTAAGTCTGTAAACTTTTGACCACGGCTGTACCGTATACAGGAACTACCAAGTAAATTATGCTAGTCCTGTTCGGAGCAGACATGCCATCATGCATCGGATACAATCACGCATCATGCAATCTTAATGCCTCTCTCGCTATCTCGTCTTTGCTCCGCAGTTTATCTTGTCAGAGCTCCTCCTACGGACATTGCAGCAATTAGTAGCTACACTCCCTGTCTGATCTCCGTGTCCAATTAAACACGGCCTGATTCAGCTTGAGAGAATAGCCTGTTGGTGCTGTAAACCAGGTCGATGGGTAACACTACAAGGCTACTTTGTTTCCACCTCTGTGTTATTGCCGGCGAGGGTCTGGGATGTATTAGTTTCCCTGCCATGAGGTGTGATATACTGTTTGATAAAGCCATTATATTCTTCTTGTCACATGTAGGCTCTTTTATCAGACTTTTAAAGGGGAATTTTGTCTTTTCTGACTAACACATGTAGTTGCAATGTTGGATACCGTATTTTCCGGACCATAGGGCGCACCGGATTATAAGGCACACTGCCGATAAATGGTCTATTTTTGATCTGTTTTCATATGTAAGACACACCAGATTATAAGGCATATTAAAGGCCTACTGAAAGCCACTACTACAGACCACGCAGTCTGATAGTTTATACATCAATGATGAAATCTTAACATTGCAACACATGCCAATACGGCCGGGTTAACTTATAAAGTGCAATTTTAAATTTCCCGCCACACTTCCGCTTGTAAACGTCTCGGTATGATGACATATGCGCGTGACGTAGCCAGTTTAACAGAGGTATGGCTTCCCCATTGAAGCCAATACGAAATAGCTCTGTTTTCATCTCATTATTCCACAGTATTGTGGACATTCATTGCATTATGGAGAAAGAAGCTGAGCAAGCAAAGAAGAAAGTTGTCGGTGCGAAGCGGATATTTTGCGAGGGAAGTCAGCAACACAACACAGCCGGTGTTTGTTTACATTCCCGAAAGATGCAGTCAAGATCGAAGAACTCGGACAACAGAGACTCTAACCAGGAGGACTTTGATTTGGATACACAGACGCGATACCGTGAGTACGTAGCTGTGCTTCCAAACATTTGATCGCTTGCTATAACTAGCTCGAGCTAGGAGCTAGGAGCTAGCATAACAAACACCTAGGTGTTTGTTATGCAGGATTCATTTGTGGCATATTAAATATAAGCCTGGTTGTGTTGTGGCTAATAGAGTATATATATGTCTTGTGTTTATTTACTGTTGTAGTCATTCCCAGCTGAATATCAGGTCCCACCCACGCGCTTCCAAACATTTGATCGCTTGCCCGTACGTGCCTGTCACGTACGTAACTTTGGTTACATATATAAGCTTTATGAACCTTGGGTTAGGTGAACGGTCCTTTGGGCTGAGTGAGTGTGTGTGTTGTGCAGGTGTTTGAATTGTATTGGCGGATTATATATACGGGATCCCGTCCATATTACCCGCTCGAGCTATGCCTAGCTCGAGCTAGTAGCTAGGAGCTAGGAGCTAGCATAACAAATATGTCTTGTGTTTATTTACTGTTTTAGTCATTCCCAGCTGAATATCAGGTCACCCCCGGCTCTCACAGCATCTTCCCTATCTGAATCGCTTCCACTCCCCACTAGTCCTTTACTCTCACTTTCCTCATCCACAAATCTTTCATCCTCCCTCAAATTAATGGGGAAATCGTCGCTTTCTCGGTCCGAATCTCTCTCACTTCTGGCGGCCATCATTGTAAACAATAGGGAAATTTGTGGATATGTTCAATTGACTACGTCACGCTACTTCCGGTAGGGGCAAGCCTTTTTTTTTTATCAGCGACCAAAAGTTGCAATCTTTATCGTCGTTGTTCTATACTAAATCCTTTCAGCAAAAATATGGCAATATCGCGAAATTAAATTTAAAAAAATGTAATTTCAGTAGCCCTTTAAAGGGGTCATATTATTATTATTATTATTATTTTCTAAATTCAAAATCATTGTGGTCTACATACACTGATTAACAAAAATGTTTTAATTAAACGTGTAAGATAAACAAGTACAAGAAAAACGTTTTTAAACGTGCAAAGACCGTAACTACATTGGATTGTTTTTTGTTATTTCTAACAAATGACATTTCCCAACAACCTTTAAATGAGCATCCGTCTCATATTTCTCACATGCATTAAAACATAACAACAAACACTCATGGCGGAGACACGGTATTTAAGGAAGAGGAACGAGAGCTAATGAACGTTAAAGAAGCAATCGTGTACACGCCATTAACTGCGGTGACAGACGCGTGACACAGTGACGAATGAGCGGGGGGAGCATTACTGCATGAGTTATGTCATGTTAGGACTAAACGAGGTCTGAACAGCACACATTGCTTCTTTTCCGCCGTTGTATGGCGGAATCAAAACAAAAGCCTGAAGAAAAGGTAAAACACACACGTGGTGTTTTGTTTAGCTGAGATGAAATCTGTTAAAGTCTTACGAAATGTATTGGGGCAGATTGATCATGCATCAATAGTATCGATACCAAGGGTTGTATCAGTATATAATCAATACAAGATCAATTACATTGATATTTAAATTTTCTTAAAAACATTTTTTTGCTGTTTTTGTTAATGTTTACACTGCAAAAACTGAAATCTAAGTAAGATGAAATATCTCAAATAAGGGTGATACTTGCTTATTTTCTGTCTGATAAGATAATTCTTCTCACTAAGCAGATTTTATGTTAGAGTGTTTTAATTGTTTTAAGGGTTTTGGTCCTAAATGATCTCAGTAAGATATTACAGCTTGTTGCTGAGATTTGATGAGCTATATTGAGTAAAACATGCTTGAAACTAGAATATCAACTGTTGCAAAGCTGTGTCATCAACACTCACAAGTATAAAAGTACTTTTTTAAAGTAATCATTTCTTATTTCAAGCATGAAAAAAAAAAAATCATGATTTTGACACAATTGTGTCTCATAATTAAAACAGATGACAGCCAAATGGACTTTGCTGTTTTATTTTCAATGAAACAATAGAAAATAGGTACTCATATAGTAGTACAGTTGGCACAGTACAGTAAACTGACAGTTAATATTTAAACATTTAACATTTCAAACAATTTTGAACAGAAATAGTTCATGCACATTCAGATAAATTCCTCAAAATTACAATTAAAAAAATTTGGCCGGGGGCCGGGCTGTATATATGCGCACTAATTGACTGAAAGAGCACGCACTTGAGGCGATGATGTCATGTTATCCATGTAAAAATTCATTTTTAGACAATATGATTTGCCTGAGCGGCTAGTAGACCCCGAGAGTAACAAGTGATTGTGTTGTTGCCTTTCCATTAAGAACAATAAATTAGTTTTTAGTATAAGTTTGCTGGTTTCAAGAATTGTAATGCCGAGCGCATATCATTATGTCAAGATAATGGCACTAGCATTTACTTCATTTAAGAATATTTTTCAACATATTGAGCAAAAAAGGTCTCTTTTTTTTTCTACCAAGAAAAGTGCACTTGTTATTAGTGAGAATATACTTATTTTAAGGTATTTTTGGGTTCATTGAGGTTAGCTAATTTTACTTGTTTTGGAAAGTCTTGACAAGCCACATTTTCTTGTTCTATTGGCAGATAATTTTGCTTAGTTCAAAAAAAATACCCCTCATTTTTGTATTTTTTTCCCTTGTTTTTGAACACTGACTGTACAAACTCAGGGAATAATTCCCTGGACACAGGAGGACTTGAGGGCAAAAAGCAGAGGATTAAAAGAGCAGTGGATTTTGTAGTTTTTGCTTGTGTTTAGTTATTATGTACGTTTGAATTTGTTTTTATCAAACAATGTGTAATAAAAGAAAATAAGGGAACTCATTTAAATATTATTTTGGTATTGTTAAACTCTCAAAAGCAGTCACCATAAATACAATAAAAAATTTGATACATGTCATCGGTATTTGTATCGGCTGATCTCACTCAAGGATGATCAAACTTGGTATCGGCAGCATTAAACCCTGATCAGAACATCCCTATTTTTTATAGATCTCTTAATTTCCGTGCAAAACACCTCACCACAACGTACGCAAGCTTTATAGCTGAGGGCCCAGATCTTTTTTTTTTACACAAACACATTTTTGTATTTCTTACCTTCTAGAGACCTCCGAAAAAAAAGTCTACCTCTTTAGAACCACCCTTTATAGATATATAAAGATTTGTATTTACAACATTAATAATATATACATACTATGCAAATATTAAAAAAGTAAGCTTTTAGTTAATGTGTTTTTTTGAAATTGTTTTTTAATCTTCAATTATTTACTTCAAGTTATTACAGTATGTCTCTATATAAATCCATCCATCCATTTTCTACCGCTTGTCCCTTTCGGGATCATTCGGGCGGAAGGCGGGGTACACCCTCATCGCAGGGGCATGTCTCTGTATACATATTTTTTTTTTATATTAATTTTGGCAAAAAAGGGGGCGCATTTCAATTTCTTACACACACTTGTTATTTCATATGTTGGCCAGAGATGGAGCACTTAACATTTTTACACACACTTGTTATTTCATATGTTGACCAGAGGGGGAGCACTTTTAAAAACTGACACACAGTCAATGTGAAAAATCCCTCCTTTTTGAAAAATGAGTTGGAATTTCACAAGAAAAAAGTCACAATTTCACAAGAAAAACTTATTATTTTGGCAGTTATAATAAAAGTTGTCATATTACTCAACGCAAGTCAAGACTTTACAAGAAAACTGAACATTTGTGCAATATTATGATAAAAGTTGGAATTTTACGCAATAACAGTCGCACTTTTACAAGAAAAGCTTGAAATTTTGGCAATTTTGGGAAGACTATGTCTCCCGGCTGGCCTGGGAACGCCTCGGGATCCCCCGGGAAGAGCTGGACGAAGTGGCTAGGGAGAGAGAAGTCTGGGCTTCCCTGCTTAGGCTGCTGCCCCCGCGACCCGACCTCGGATAAGCGGAAGAAGATGGATGGATGGATGGATGGATTTTGACAATTTTATGAAAAGAGTCGTAATTTTACTCGACAAAAGTCACAATTTTACAAGAAAACTTTAACATTTTGGCAATATTAGAATAATAATCAGAATTTTACTTGGCAAAATTATGACACAAGTAATAATTTTACTCAAAAAATGTCACTGTTTTACAAGAACAACAAAAACATTGGCATTATGGTGATACAAGTCAGCATTTTATATGACAAATGTCACCCATTTTGCATTAAAAAGTAATAATTTTACATCAAAAAGTAATAATTTTACGAGAAAATATTGCAATATCACAGAAACAGAAAAAATATGAGAAACTGTTCCCAATTTTATAAGGAGAAAGTTGACAACATTGTGAGAAAAAGACTGCTTTTCGTTAATTTTTTTATTTTTTGTTTTTAATTGGTTTTTAATCTCCATTATTTACTTCAAGTTATTACAGTATAATAACTATAATAACTATATACATATTTATTTATTTTTTAAATTAATTTTGACCAAAGGATGAGCATTTCAATGTCTTACACACACTTGTTATTTCATATGTTGACCAGAGCAGAAGCACTTTAAAAACCGACGCACAGTCAATTTGAAAAATCCCTCTTTTTTGGGACCACCCTCATTTTGATTGATTTCACCATCAGGGGTGCAAATGAGACACAAGCTTGTTGTGAAAAATGAGTTGGAATTTCACAACAAAAAAGTCACAATTTCACAAGAAAGACTTAGAATTTTGGCAGTTATAATAAAAATCGTCATATTACTCAACGCAAGTCAAGACTTTACAAGAAAAACTGAACATTTGTGCAATATTATGATAAAAGTTGGAATTTTACGCAATAACAGTCGCACTTTTACAAGAAAAGCTTGAAATTTTGGCAAAAGTCGTAATTTTACTCGACAAAAGTCACAACTTTACAAGAAAACTTTAACATTTAGGCAATATTATAATAATAATAATCGGAATTTTACTTGGCAAAATTATGACACAAGTCATAATTTTACTCAAAAAATGTCACTGTTTTACAAGAACAACAAAAACATTGGCAATATGGTGATAAAAGTCAGCAATTTATATGACAAATGTCACCCATTTTGCATTAAAAAGTAATAATTTTACATCAAAAAGTAATAATTCTACGAGAAAAGATTGCAATATCACAGAAACAGAAAGAATATGAGAAATTGTTCCCAATTTTATAAGAAAAAAGTTGACAACATTGTGAGAAAAAGACTGCTTTTCGTTAATTTTTTAATTTTTTGTTTTTAATTGGTTTTTAATCTCCATTATTTACTTCAAGTTATTACAGTATAATAACTATAATAACTATATACATATTTATTTATGTTTTAAATTAATTTTGACCAAAGGAGGAGCATTTCAATGTCTTACACACACTTGTTATTTCATATGTTGACCAGAGGGGAAGCACTTTAAAAACAGACGCACAGTCAATTTGAAAAATCCCTCCTTTTTGGGACCACCCTCATTTGGATAGATTTCACCACCAGGGGTGCAAATGAGACACAAGCTTGTTGTGAAAAATGAGTTGGAATTTCACAAGAAAAAAGTCACAATTTCACAAGAAAAACTTGGAATTTTGGCAGTTATAATAAAAATCGTCATATTACTCAACACAAGTCAAGACTTTACAAGAAAAACTGAACATTTGTGCAATATTATGATAAAAGTTGGAATTTTACGCAATAACAGTCGCACTTTTACAAGAAAAGCTTGAAATGTTGGCAATTTTATGAAAAGAGTCGTAATTTTGCTCGACAAAAGTCACAACTTTACAAGAAAACTTTAACATTTAGGCAATATTATAATAATAATAATCGGAATTTTACTTGGCAAAATTATGACACAAGTCATATTTTTACTCAATAAATCTCACTGTTTTACAAGAACAACAAAAACATTGGCAATATGGTGATAAAAGTCAGCATTTTATATGACAAATGTCACCCATTTTGCATTAAAAAGTAATAATTTTACGAGAAAATATTGCAATATCACAGAAACAGAAAGAATATGAGAAATTGTTCCCAATTTTATAAGAAAAAAGTTGACAACATTGTGAGAAAAAGACTGCTTTTCGTTAATTTTTTCATTTTTTGTTTTTAATTGGTTTTTAATCTTCATTATTTACTTCAAGTTATTACAGTATAATAACTATAATAACTATATACATATTTCTTTCTTTTTTAAATTAATTTTGACCAAAGGAGGAGCATTTCAATGTCTTACACACACTTGTTATTTCATATGTTGCACTTTTAAAACCGACGCACAGTCAATTTGAAAAATCCCTCCTTTTTGGGACCACCCTCATTTTGATAGATTTCACCACCAGGGGAGCAAATATATTAAAATTCTCTATTAGATGCAATGGTTTTCCATATTGGGACCAGGATTTCGGTCATAACTTGTTCACCGGTGCTCATATGGAAGGTACTTTTCCCTTGTTGATGTCTCAAGAAGGGTAGAAATACAAGAACACACACACACACACACACACACACACATACACGTCTTGCCTACTTTGTGTGGACCCACGTTTGGTTAGTAGGTTGTGAGGGCCCCCCTTTCCACTATAGCTAGAATGATGAAAAAAATATATCTAGCACTAGATGGGAGTAGAGAGTTGCAACCTCACTTCAGAATGCAAAACACACAAAGTAAAAAAAAAATAAAAAATTACTTCTGCAGTTGTGAGGACTGCCCGCTGTTGCTAGGTAGATTTGACCGTACACACACACACACACACACACACACACTGAGTCTAACAGTGGAATTTGGGAATTTACGATGATGGCAGCCAAAGTAATCACTGATGAATTGTTGGTGCAGAAAAAAGATAATACAACCTTGGTGGCAGAATGAATTGCTGGCATTGACTATTTCTGTGCACTATCCATACCTACATTGGGGTTTTTTTACCCAACAATTTAACTTTGGTTCTCTCCCATCTTGGTGTGACCCTTTTGTCCATCGTCACATTCATGAAATGACCAGAAATATAATAATAATGTGTTTCTTCCACATACCAACAACAAACCAAAGGTTGTTTTAAGTGCACAAATCCATGTGGATGGTCAGTAAAAATGAACAGTGGCTATTAACTTTTTTATCTCAGGAGATAAGCATCAATCCGTGATATTTTTTTATAACCAGTGCTATCGTAATGCATAGGTACGGATCGCCATAAAAGCAGTTTTTCCATAATAAAACCAAAGCTGGCCAGGTTTTGATTAGATGGCTTCTCTCATACGCCAGTCAGTCATATGGAAAACAACGAAAACAAAACAATCCGGAGTCTACTAGTGGTCGATAACTGTTTAAAAATGGAAAAAAAGCATTCATTCATTCATCGGAATGAACTGAGTTACATACGTTTGAGCTGGGTGGTTCATTTCTGAAGAAAGTGTGTGACGTTTATTGAATTCGATAAAGGGGAGCTTGCCGAAGTCTGAAACTATGGTTGATCTTTTCGGTCATTCGCTAAGCACAAGTGTCACACTTAATTAAAAAATGATTGCTTTCGGGTTTCTCCATTTGAGGGACCTTTTTCTCATGACTAATTTCTTTTTGACTTTCATGGATATAATAACTTGAAAAGCACTCGGAGATCTGCCAGGCTCAACCTCCTATTAGTGAAAAAGTTCTGAAATGTAACCCAAAACCAGTGAAGTTGGCACGTTGTGTAAATGGTAAATAAAAACAGAATACGATGATTTGCACATCCTTTTTAACTTATATTCAATTGAATAGACTGCAAAGACAAGATATTTGTTGTTCGAACTGAGAAACATATTTTATTTTTGCAAATAATCATCAACTTAGAATTTAATGGCAGCAACACATTGCAAAAAAGTTGGCACAGGGGCATTTTTACCACTGTGTTACATGGCCTTTCCTTTTAACAACACTCAGTAAACGTTTGGGAACTGAGGAGACACATTTTTGAAGCTTCTCAGGTGGAATTATTTCCCATTCTTGCTTGATGTACAGCTTAAGTTGTTCAACAGTCCGGGGGTCTCCGTTGTGGTATTTTAGGCTTGATAATGCGCCACACATTTTCAATGGGAGACACTTTTCCACTTTGCATCAGGCCATCTTTGATGAGCTCAGGCCCAGCGAAGCCAGATGCGTTTCTGGGTGTTGTTGATAAATGGCCGTTGTGGTATTTTAGGCTTCATATTGCACCACACATTTTCAATGGGAGACAGGTCTGGACTACAGGCAGGCCAGTCTAGTACCCGCACTCTTATACTACAAAGCCACGCTGTTGTAACACGTGGCTTGGCATTGTCTTGATGAAATAAGCAGGGGCGCCCATGATAACGTTGCTCCAAAACCTGTATGTACCTTTCAGCAAATACTGGTGCCTTCACAGATGTGTAAGTTACCCATGCCTTGGGCACTAATACACCCCCATACCATCACAGATGCTGGCTTTTGAACTTTGCGCCTATAACAATCCGGATGGTTCTTTTCCTCTTTGGTCCGTAGGACACGACGTCCACAGTTTCCAAAAACAATTTTAAATGTGGACTCTTCAGACCACAGAACACTTTTCCACTTTGCATCAGTCCATCTTAGATGAGCTCGGGCGCAGCGAAGCCGAAGGCGTTTCTGGGTGTTGTTGATAAATGGCTTTTGCTTTGCATGGTAGAGTTTTAACTTGCACTTACAGTAGTAGCGACAAACTGTAGTTACTGACAGTGGTTTTATGAAGTGTTCCTTAGCCCATGTGGTGATATCCTTTACACACTGATGTCGCTTTTTGATGCAGTACCGCCTGGGGGATGGAAGGTCCGTAATACCATCGCTTACGTGCAGTGATTTCTTCAGATTCTCTGAACTCTTTGATGATATTACGTAGCGTAGATGGTGAAATCCCTAAATTCCTTGCAATAGCTGGTTGAGAAATGTTGTTTTTAAACTGTTCGACAATTTGCTCACGCATTTGTTGACAAAGTGGTGACCCTCGCCCCATCCTTGTTTGTGAATGACTGAGCTTTTCATGGAAGCTGCTGCTTTTATACCCAATCATGGCACCCACCTGTTCCCAATTAGCCTGTTCACCTGAGGGATGTTCCAAATAAATGCTTGATGAGCATTCCTCAAGCTTTTTTGAAACATGTTGCAGGCATTAAATTCCAAATGAGCTAATATTTGGAAAAAATAACAACGTTTTCCAGTCCGAACGTTAAATATCTTGTCTTTGCAGTCTATTCAATTGAATATAGGTTATTGTATACACATTTTTACATAACTTTTGAAGTATTAATAATACATTCCTTCTTAATATCAAGATATAAACATACTTAAACTGTATTTTTATTGGTTGTGTCTCATGCACACATTCATAGCAATATCTACTGCTGGTCACCAGGAGTGATACCTTAATCCCTTGTTTATGGCTGGGTTTTTTCTACCAATATTTAGGTGTGTTGATTTATGAGCTGCATAAACACACACAACTAGGAACACTGTCAAATATAATCAGTCACCATGAGTTCAGTCAGCTATTTTTTCCTTGAACATTGTACGTTTTGTTAAACCTGTCCAGACTAGCAATCTTCAAATGTCTGAAGGGTAGAATTCACAATGTACCATTTATTATGTGAACCACTCCTAGCCATAGGTTTATTTGATCCTAAAACCCTCAGACACAGACAGTATAACGGCCCAATTTTGCTCATTATGCTTTTTTTTTCTGGTGGTTCTTGGCTGACGGGTCAGCTTCTTGCAGGAATCCAAAGAGGTTCATTAGGTCTTCCAAAAATTATGTGATTTTGTTATTCTTATAGCCAGACCTGTGTTGATTCCTGGAAATAAACACAGCTATAAGAATAGCAACATGGCATAGGTTCTTGCAGGCTTGAATCCATTATAGATCAGTCGTAATGTTCCAATACAAGTCAAAGCATCACCCACTCTGATATGCATGACATATTCAATCAATCTATTTAAAGACAGACAAACCTGCCTTCAGATTGCTTATTCAGCCCCCGATGAAGACCATGTCTTCACCAAAAGTGAAGTGCATTGAAGGGAAACATTTGTGATTGTCTCTCTAACGGAACTATGTGAACAAAAGAGGCAGTGACTGCTCGACTCCGGCCGGGTCATTAATGGATGCTCATAAGTCAAGGCCACCCAAAGTGACGCGGTCGTGTGTAAGCCTCATTACTCGGCACGGTTATGAATCGTGACTGCGTGGATCAGTGCTTCTGAGCCATCATTTAAAATCACACAGGACAGGTTTTTACAAAGGTATTAAGAGATTACTATTATGGAACAGGTGACGCTGCTTTTCATCCCCGTTTCATTTGTCACTTTATGAAACAGTTGGATGAAATCCCAGCTGACAGAAATCTGGATTATCATTATAGAAATACCTCTTTCCTTTGTCTGCGTCCTTGGTGGATATACTTTTCTGTATGAATATTTGTTTTTGTCTGAAAAACATTTAATTTCTGCACAAAGACAGATGGACTTTTGCAAGAATGGCTCATATTTACTGTACTTTTTCTTGAAAAGTCAGCATAATATCAATCAGTCAAAGTTTTGTTATATAGCCCTTAATCACAAATGTCTCAAAGGGCTGCACAAGCCACATTGACGTCTTCGGCTCAGATCCCACATCAGGGAAAGAAAAGACTCAACCTATTGGGGACAACGAGAAACCTTGAAAGGGACCGCAGATGCAATGGATGTCGAGTGGATACAGTTAATAACGAGTGGATTCAGTTAATAACGAGTGGATACAGTTAATAACGAGTGGATTCAGTTAATAACGAGTGAATACGGTTAATAACGAGTGGACACCGTTAATAACGAGTGGATACGGTTAATAACGAGTGGATACAGTTAATAACGAGTGGACACCGTTAATAACGAGTGGACACCGTTAATAACGAGTGGATACGGTTAATAACGAGTGGATACAGTTAATAACGAGTGGATACGGTTAATAACGAGTGGATACAGTTAATAACGAGTGGACACCGTTAATAACGAGTGGATACGGTTAATAACGAGTGGATACGGTTAATAACGAGTGGATACAGTTAATAACGAGTGGACACCGTTAATAACGAGTGGACACCGTTAATAACGAGTGGATACGGTTAATAACGAGTGGATACAGTTAATAACGAGTGGATACGGTTAATAACGAGTGGATACAGTTAATAACGAGTGGACACAGTTAATAACGAGTGGACACCGTTAATAACGAGTGGATACGGTTAATAACGAGTGGATACAGTTAATAACGAGTGGATACGGTTAATAACGAGTGGATACAGTTAATAACGAGTGGACACCGTTAATAACGAGTGGATACGGTTAATAACGAGTGGATACAGTTAATAACAAGTGGACACAGTGAATACCGAGTGGATTTGGTTAATAACGAGTGGATACAGTTAATAACAATTGGATTGGGTTAATAACGAGTGGATACAGTTAATAACAAGTGGATACAGTTAATAACGAGTGGACACAGTTAATAATGAGTGGATACAGTTAATAACGAGTGGATACAGTTAATAACGAGTGGATACAGTTAATAATGAGAGGATACAGTTAATAACGGGTGGATACAGTTAATAATGAATGGATACAGTTAATAACGAGTGGATACAGTTAATAACGAGAGGATTCGGTAAATAACGAGTGGATACAGTTAATAACGAGTGAGCACAGTTAAAAACGACTGGACACAGTTGATAACGATTGGATTCGGTTAATAACGAGTGGATACAGTTAATAACGAGTGGATACAGTGAATAACGACTGGACACAGTGAATACCGAGTGGATTTGGTTAATAACGAGTGGATACAGTTAATAACGACTGGACACAGTGAATACTGAGTGGATTTGGTTAATAACGAGTGGATACAGTTAATAACGAGTGGATTCGGTTAATAACAAGTGGATACAGTTAATAACGAGTGGATACAGTTAATAACGAGTGGACACTGTTAATAACGATTGGATTCGGTTAATAACGAGTGGATACAGTTAATAACGAGTGGATACAGTTAATAACGAGTGGATTCGGTAAATAACGAGTGGATACAGTTAATAACGAGTGGACACGGATAATAACGACTGCACACAGTTAATAACGATTGGATTCGGTTAATAACGAGTGGATACAGTTAATAACGAGTGGACACAGTTAATAACGAGTGGATTCGGTTAATAACGAGTGGATACAGTTAATAACGAGTGGATACAGTTAATAACGAGTGGACACCGTTAATAACGAGTGGATTCAGTTAATAACGAGTGGACACGGTTAATAACGAGTGGATACAGTTAATAACGAGTGGACACAGTTAATAACGAGTGGACACAGTTAATAACGAGTGGATTCGGTTAATAACGAGTGGATTCGGTTAATAACGAGTGGATTCGGTTAATAACGAGTGAATACAGTTAATAACGAGTGGATTCGGTTAATAACGAGTGGATACAGTTAATAACGAGTGGATACAGTGAATAACGACTGGACACAGTGAATACCGAGTGGATTTGGTTAATAACGAGTGGATACAGTTAATAACGACTGGACACAGTGAATACTGAGTGGATTTGGTTAATAACGAGTGGATACAGTTAATAACGAGTGGATTCGGTTAATAACAAGTGGATACAGTTAATAACGAGTGGATACAGTTAATAACGAGTGGACACTGTTAATAACGATTGGATTCGGTTAATAACGAGTGGATACAGTTAATAACGAGTGGATACAGTTAATAACGAGTGGATTCGGTAAATAACGAGTGGATACAGTTAATAACGAGTGGACACGGATAATAACGACTGCACACAGTTAATAACGATTGGATTCGGTTAATAACGAGTGGATACAGTTAATAACGAGTGGACACAGTTAATAACGAGTGGATTCGGTTAATAACGAGTGGATACAGTTAATAACGAGTGGATACAGTTAATAACGAGTGGACACCGTTAATAACGAGTGGATTCAGTTAATAACGAGTGGACACAGTTAATAACGAGTGGATACAGTTAATAACGAGTGGACACAGTTAATAACGAGTGGACACAGTTAATAACGAGTGGATTCGGTTAATAACGAGTGGATTCGGTTAATAACGAGTGGATTCGGTTAATAACGAGTGAATACAGTTAATAACGAGTGGATACAGTTAATAACGAGTGCATACAGTTAAGAACGAGTGGATTCAGTTAATAACGAGTAGATACAGTTAATAACGAGTGGATACAGTTAATAACGAGTGCATACCGTTAATAACGAGTGGATTCAGTTAATAACGAGTGGTCACAGTTAATAACGAGTGGTCTCAGTTAATAACGAGTGGACACCGTTAATAACGAGTGGATTCGGTTAATAACGAGTGGATACAGTTAATAACAAGTGGATACAGTTAATAACGAGTGGTCACAGTTAATAACGAGTGGTCACAGTTAATAACGAGTGGACACCGTTAATAACGAGTGGATTCGGTTAATAACGAGTGGATACAGTTAATAACGAGTGGATACAGTTAATAACGAGTGCATACAGTTAATAACGAGTGGATACAGTTAATAACGAGTGGTCACAGTTAATAACGAGTGGACACAGTTAATAACGAGTGGATTCGGTTAATAACGAGTAGCTCACCGTAGTCGTACTAAAAACATTTTTGACAGATTTTTGAGCGCCGTGTGTAATGTTCTATATTCTCAAGGGAACATTTAACGTTTTGGTGTTTGCAGTTTACACGTATCTCTTATGTGTGACTGCCATCCACACTTATCATTACACCATGTACCAAATAAAATTGCTTCGAGGTCGGTAAGCACAACCAGAATTATTCCGTACATTAGGCGGGTTACAAGGCGCACTGTCGATTTTTGAGAAAATGAAAGGATTTTAAGTGCACCTTATAGTCCGAAAAAAAACTGTCAGGTTCAAACACCGATGACATCTATTAGACAAGACAAGAAGCAAGGAATCAGACAGAGACAGGATTCAATTTAGCTCATGAGGAGAGCGCGTCGACCTGTACCCTCGCACAGTGTCGTCCCACGCTCTGACGAAAGGGTTCCACGCCTCCTCCTTTATTTGGGCCTTTTCTGATTACATAGCTGCAGCTTTTTCTAAGGGGTGGGGGGTCATAAACAGCTGCCACACTCGGTCATAAACAGTTCAAAGAAAAGGTGCCTGGAGCGGTGTCAGGTTTTCCCCCTCGGGTCATGACAAGGTCTTCCTGTGGCTGTCCAATAGATCAAACAAAACCGACACCCATCCCATCGCACACAGTGGAGGTTTACAAGCGGTAGGCCTTTTGCTTGATAAGGACAAAGACAGCTTTTGTCTTTTCGCAGGGCAGAATGAACTCATGGGTAAACAAGTTGTGTGGGAACTTATGTTAGAATAATTGTTTCTAAGTTATAACAACAACTTTGTGTTACATCGAGTGCCCGGTGAGAAGCAAAAAGCTGTCTTAAAACTCCACTGTGTAGGGGGGAAGCAACGTTTCTTTCATGTATTGTAATCAACAGAACGATATTGTTTTAACCCAAGGACTACAAAGCGGAGAGAAGGCAGGATCTGCCCAAGTTCCAGACGACCTCTTTTTGAACCTCCTCTTTCAACTGTTTTACGATCCTCTTTTTGAACTGTTTTACAACCTTTTCTGTGAGCTGTTTTTACGACCTTTTCATTTGAACTGTTGTAATCAAATGCGATGGCTGTTTACGACCTCGGTCCCTTAGAAGCAGCTATTGTCATGTGGTCAGAGAAAGTCCAAACAAAGGGGGAGGCGTACAATGTTTTGGCAGAGCGTAATGACACTGTCCAAGCGTCTCTCCTCAAATTGAGCCAAATTGAATTCTGTCTCTGTTCAATTCTTTGCTTCTTGTCTTGTTTAATAAATGTCATCAGCGGTTGAACCTGACAACTTATATACAATTGTTCCGACAAAAACGGTACTTAAACAGTCAATATGCATTCTTAGGATCATGGACATTGTTGATATATTTTCATTATAAAAATGTAAGAAGAAAATCGTGACTATTTTTATTTTTTATTTTGAAGGAACGTGTTCCAAACAAAAGCCTAATAGGGAGAGAGGCGTATTGGATTGCTTGAGTCAATGACATCAGCAGGTTAATGCAGCATCACGTCATCTCACGGCAGACATCAACACATCAGGATGATTCATGGGAGAAGTGGAGGTCAGTAGAATGGAGGATGACAGAAAGAAGAACTGCAACTATCTTGCTGATGACCTTTTTGTTCAACGCAAACAACACCTTTGTCTTCATTTCAGCCTAATTCATCGTTGGTATGGCTTAGAAAAAAAAGGAGAAGTTCATTAGGTATGGACGCTGATTTTCCACATTTTTATGGTAGGAATGCGCTTTAGCTGCGCTGCTGCTCCCTGAGGGCATACTTTGCTTCTGCTGCATCACCTCAGTGTGGAGCAAAACAATGTCTTCACCGCACCGCACCGCTGCCTCCTTCATGTCTGGGAAAGCAGAAAGTCTTTGTGCAGAATCAACCAACACCTGCTGGGATTATTCTACCATCTACATGCTTCCAATTTGTCATCGGTGCATGGACATGTGTTGTTGTTGTTGTGTGGATGTCTAGAACCACGATGCAACAAGTACCTCCCATTCAAATTTTAAAGAATATTTTTTTACCTCTAGGAAATCTAATCACTCTTGTGTATTTAACCAATCAATCAATCAATCAATCAATCAATCAAACTTTGACCATAGAAATTTTCCTCCGGAAGGTTTTATCTTTGTCCGTGTGATGTCAGATGAAACAAAAATGTAGCTGTTTGGCCACAATACCCAGCAATATGTTTGGAGGAGAAAAGGTGAGGCTTTTAATCCCAGGAACACCACACCTACCGTCAAGCATGGTGGTGGTAGTATTACGCGCTGGGCCTGTTTTGCTGCCAATGGAACTGGTGCTTTACAGAGAGTAAATTGGACAATGAAAAAGGAGGATTACCTCCAAATTCTTCAGGACAACCTAAAATCATCAGCCCTTGGGCGCAGTTGGGTGTTCCAATAGGACGATGGCCCCAAACACACGTCAAAAGTGGTAAAGGAATGGCTAAATCAGGCTAGAATTAAGGTTTTAGAATGGCCATCCCAAAGTCCTGACTTAAACGTGTGGACAATGCTGAAGAAACAAGTCCATGTCAGAAAATTACGTATCTACATGTTATGTATCGACATGCTATGTATCGACATGTTATGTATCGACATGTTATGTATCTACATGTTACGTATCTACATGTTACGTATCTACGTGGTATGTATCGACATGTTATGTATCGACATGTTATGTATCTACATGTTCTGTATCTGCATGTTCTGTATCAACATGTTATGTATCTACATGTTATGTATCTACATGTTACGTATTTACATGTTATGTATCTACATGTTATTTATTTACATGTTCTGTATCTACATGTTACGTATCTACATGTTATGTATTTACATGTTATATATCTACTTGTTACGTATCTACATGTTACGTGTCTACATGTTCTGTATCTACATGTTCTGTATCTGCATGTTATGTATCGACATGTTACGTATTTACATGTTATGTATCTACATGTTACGTGTCTACATGTTATGTATTGACATGTTATGTATTTACATGTTATGTATCTACATGTTCTGTATCTACATGTTGCGTATCGACATGTTATGTATTTACATGTTATATATCTACATGTTACGTATCTACATGTTACGTGTCTACATGTTATGTATCTACATGTTATGTATCTACATGTTATGTATCGACATGTTACGTATTTACATGTTATGTATCTACATGTTACGTGTCTACATGTTATGTATTGACATGTTATGTATTTACATGTTATGTATCTACATGTTCTGTATCTACATGTTATGTATCAACATGTTATGTATTTACATGTTATGTATCTACATGTTACATATCTACATGTTACGTGTCTACATGTTCTGCATCTACATGTTCTGTATCTACATGTTATGTATCTAGATGTTATGTATTGACATGTTACGTATTTACATGTGATGTATCTACATATTACGTTTCTACATGTTACGTATCTACATGTTACGTATCTACATGTTACGTATCGACATGTTACGTGTCTACATGTTATGTATCTACATGTTGCATATCTACATGTTACGTATCTACATGTTATGTATCGACATGTTACGTATTCACATGTTATGTATCTACATATTACGTTTCTACATGTTACGTATCTACATGTTACATATCTACAAGTTACATATCGACATGTTACATGTCTACATGTTATGTACCTACATGTTACGTATCTACATGTTACGTAGCTACATGTTATGTATCTACATGTTACGTGTTTACATGTTATGTATCTACATGTTACGTAGCTGCATGTCATGTATCTACATGTTACATGTTTACACGTTATGTATCTACATGTTACGTAGCTGCATGTCATGTATCTACATGTTACATATCTATATGTTACGCATCTCTACATGTTACATATCTACATGTTACGTATCTACATGTTACGTATCTACATGTTACGTATCTACATGTTATGTATCGACATGTTACGTATTTACATGTTATGTATCTACATATTACGTTTCTACATGTTACGTATCTACATGTTACGTATCTACATGTTACGTATCTACATGTTACATATCGACATGTTACGTATCTACATGTTACGTATTTACATGTTATGTATCTACATGTTACGTATCTACATGTTACGCATCTCTACATGTTACATATCTACATGTTACGTATCTACATGTTATGTATCGACATGTTACGTATTTACATGTTATGTATCTACATATTACGTTTCTATATGTTACGTATCTACATGTTACATATCTACATGTTACATATCGACATGTTACATGTCTACATGTTATGTACCTACATGTTACATATCTACATGTTACGTAGCTACATGTTATGTATCTACATGTTACATGTTTACACATTGTGTATCTACATGTTACGTAGCTACATGTCATGTATCTACATGTTACGTATCTATATGTTACGCATCTCTACATGTTACATATCTACATGTTACGTATCTACATGTTACGTATCTACATGTTATGTATCGACATGTTACGTATTTACATGTTATGTATCTACATATTACGTTTCTACATGTTACGTATCTACATGTTACGTATCTACATGTTACATATCGACATGTTACGTATCTACATGTTACGTATTTACATGTTATTTATCTACATGTTACGTATCTATATGTTACGCATCTCTACATGTTACATATCTACATGTTACGTATCTACATGTTATGTATCGACATGTTACGTATTTACATGTTATGTATCTACATATTACGTTTCTACATGTTACGTATCTACATGTTACGTATCTACATGTTACATATCGACATGTTGCGTATCTACATGTTACGTATCGACATGTTACGTATTTCCATGTTATGTATCTACATGTTACGTATCCGCATGTTACGTATCGACATGTTATGTATCGACGTGTTACGTATTTACATGTTATGTATCTACATGTTACGTATCTGCATGTTACGTATCGACATGTTATGTATCGACGTGTTACGTATTTACATGTTATGTATCTACATGTTGCATATTTACATGTTATGTATCGACGTGTTACGTATTTACATGTTATGTATCTACATGTGCTGGTTGACTATCTTATGAGAGTAAAGCGTATGTGAGTTTAAGAGAATGGCAAAGCGTTGGCTGAGTGACGTCAGTGAGTGAGTGGGCGAGCAAAGAGAGAGCGGTCGCGCTGCACTGCGCAGTAGAGTGATGAACGGGTCGCGGTCTTGTCCTGCAAAAATAACAACAAAGAAACCAGATTGTCACAAATTGGCAGCCTAAACTAAGCCCTGTATGCCAGAAGGGGTAACAGTAACTATGTGATTATAATGAGGTCATTTACTCCTTTGAAGTCTTTATAATTCAAAATAAATGTAATTTAAAATTGCTATCATAGAAATTCTTGATTTTCATTAGCATTAACTTAATGGAGCATTTTTTTTGCGGAATTTCAGCGAGGAACCCCAGCTGTGTGCTACTGACACGTATAAACGTGTTGTGAAGAAGACTCGTAAAGAGCATTTGTTAATATTTAATGACTTACAACTGAGAGGGTCTTTATTTATGCGTGGCCACTTTGGCATGCTTGCATATTAGAATAATGTGCTCTTCATTGCAAATGGACGGGATTAAAGGCATCCAACCAAGATCATTATGGTTTGTTAAATTATACGATATAGTAGGAAAAAAAGGAAATGCAAGTTCCCCATCCTCGTAAATATGGATGTAAAATTCAATCTTCCATGACTTATGAAGCATTAGGAGGAGATTTAATAATATACAGTATGTTGTTGTTTTCATACATCCACTCCATTTATATTTCCTTTGCACGTGCAAGTAATACAATCATTATATTTCTTTGTAGAATTGGACAAATTAAAAATATATAAAAATGTAACAATTTTATTTAAAGAGTCTGAGTCTGATAAGGTTTGATGTGTTGAAGCTCGATGTTTATTTTCTCGATATTTGCAAACAAATAGCACACCAAGGTATTCCTCCAAAAACTGAAGTCCCGCATGATTGACGCCTTGTTGTTTATACGCAGGGGAAATGGGAAATTTTGCCTCATTAGAGCATTTAAAAAAAAAATCGGTTATAGAAGCAATTTTTGAATTTTAAAATGGACAAGCGGTAGAAAACGGATGGATATTATTATTACTACAAGAATTATTACAAAATATTATTACAGGAAAAACTTTGAATTTTGGCAAGTACTATAATAAAAGCCGTCATTTTACTTAAAGGAAGTCAAAATGTTACAAGAAAAATTGAACATTTGTGCAATGTTATGATAAAAGGTGGAATTTTACTCAATAACAGTCGCAATTTCACAAGAAAAACTTACAATTTTGGCAATTTTATGGAAAAGAGTCGTAGTTTTACTCGACAAAAGTCACAATTTCATAAGAAAACCTAAACATTTTGGCGATATTGTAATAATAATCGAAATTTTACTTGGTAAATTATGACAAAAGTCATACTTTTACTCAAAAAATGTCACTGTTTTACAAGAACAACAAAGAAATTGGCAATATTGTAATAAAAGTCAGAATTTTATGACAAATGTCACCATTTTGCATTAAAAAGTAATAATTTTACATAAAAAAGTAATGATTTTATGAGAAAATATTGCAATATTACAGAAACAAAAAGAATATGAGAACTTGTTCCCAATTTTATAAGACAAAAGTCGACACATTGTAAGAAAAAGACTGCTTTTAGTTATTTTTTTGCAATTGGTTTTTAATCTTCATGATTTACTTCAAGTTATTACAATATGTCTCTATATACATATTTATTAGATTTTTTTAAATTATTTTTGCCCAAAGGAGGCGCATTTTAATTTCTTACACACACTTGTTATTACATATGTTAACCGGAGAGGGAGCACTTCAAATTTTTACACACACTTCTTATTTCATATGTTGACCAGAGGGGGAGCACTTTTAAAACCGACACAGAGTCAATTTGAAAAATCACTCCTTTTTGGGACCACCCTCATTTTGATAGATTTCACCACCATAAGGAAGCTACTTTTCCTTGTTGATGTCTCAAGAAGGGGAGAAATACAAGAACACACACACACACATGCACCCACACCCACACACACACACATTCTTGTATTTGTGACCTTCTTGAGACTTAAATCGACTCCCTTTAGGACCACCCTTTCTAGTTATATAAAGATTTGTATTTACAATATTAATAATATATACATACTATGCAAATATTTAAAAAAACTTGTTGTGAAAAATGAGTTGGAATTTCCCAAGAAAAAGGTCACGATTTCACAAGAAAAAACTTAGAATGTTGGCAGTATTATAATAAAAGTCGTCATTTTACTCAAAGGAAGTCAAAATGTCACAAGAAAAACGGAACATTTGTGTAATACTATGATAAAAGTTGGAATTTTTCTCAATAACAGTCGCAATTTTACAAGAAAAACTTAAAATTTTGGCAATTTTATGAAAAGAGTCGTAGTTTTACTCGACAAAAGTCACAATTTTATAAGAAAACTTAAACATTTTGGCGATATTGTAATAATGATCAGAATTTTACTTGGCAAAATGATGACAAAAGTCATAATTTTACTCAAAAAATGTCACTGTTTTACAAGAACAACAAAGAAATTGGCAATATTGCAATAAAAGTCAGAATTTTATATGACAAATGTCACCATTTTGCATTAAAAAGTAATAATTTTACATAAAAAAGTAATGATTTTACGAGAAAATATTGCAATATTACAGAAACAGAAAGAATATGAGAACTTGTTCCCAATTTTATAAGAAAAAAGTCGACACATTGTAAGAAAAAGACTGCTTTTAGTTATTTTTTTGTAATTGGTTTTTAATCTTCATGATTTACTTCAAGTTAT
The DNA here is from genome assembly GCF_033978785.1 of Entelurus aequoreus. Lineage (NCBI taxonomy): Eukaryota > Metazoa > Chordata > Actinopteri > Syngnathiformes > Syngnathidae > Entelurus > Entelurus aequoreus. The sequence continues at coordinate 42,628,172 of NC_084751.1, forward strand.
TACAATATGTTTACATATACATATTTATTTGTTTTTATAAATACATTTTGGCCAATAGGGGCGCATTTAAATGCCTTACACACACTTGTTATTTCATATGTTGACCAGAGGAGCATCACTTCAAATTTTTACACACACCTGTTATTTCATATGTTGACCAGAGGAGGATCACTTCAAATTTTTACACACACTTGTTATTTCATATGTTGACCAGAGGGGGAGCACTTTTAAAACCGACACACAGTCAATTTGAAAAATCCCTCCTTTTCGGACCACCCTCATTTTGATAGATTTCACCACCAGGGGTGCAAATGAGACATTCTCTATTAGATGCAATGGTTTCCCGTATTGGGACCATGATTTATGTCATCACTTGTTCACACCTCCTCATATGGACGGTACTTTTCCTTGTTGATGTCTTAAGAAGGGTAGAAATACAAGAACACACACACACACACACACACACATACATACAGACACACACCCACACACACTCCCTTCCCACTTTCCCTCTGACTCGTATCACACATCCGTCCTTCCGCGCCTTAATGAGGAAGCTCATTAAGGCCAAACAAAGAGATGCTCCTCAGCATACACAAGGCGGGGGCTTCATTGTGCAAGTGAGTGTGGAGGCGCCGGCTGAATATGTTATTGATTCAGCGAGTCCGGCTGTTGATCCGTCTTGTTTACTTGTTTCATTAATACAGTCTAAGCACCATGTCCTATCAGTTCATCAGCTTGTAATAGCTGTTTGCTTTGGTATTAAATATGAAATGAACATGGTGTCAGTTAAGGGACAACTACGGAATATTCTCACTGTTTCCATCATTTCACATGTGATCCACTGGAATTTAAAATAACCAATATTGAAAAGTCTTCCTTAGGGTTGTATGGTTATACCGGTACTAGTATAGTATCGCGGTACTAATGAATCAAAAACAGTACTATACTCTGTTTGAAAAGTACCGGTTGCTGGGCAAGACGGCGGGTCGTCGTCACATCATGACATTGCTGGTTTTACGAGCAGAGGAGCATGTTCGGCAGCGCACAATCACGGAGTACTTACAAGCAGACACAGTGTGTGGACAGGAAAGGGAGAATGGACACATTTTGGCTTAAAAACTAACAATAAAGGTGAAGTTATAACACTGGAACGCCCTCAGGAAGAGGTGCTTTAAGACATGGCTAGCTAGTTAGCGGCTAATGTGCATCCACAATTGGCAGTGTTTTAGCTACTTCTAAATCACTAATCCTCGCCTCCATGGCGACAAATAAAGTAAGTTTCTTACAAGTAGGAATAGCTAAACATGCTTCACTACACACGGTAAGGAGGATACAATAGCTCACCGGCGTCACAATGTAAACAAATGCCAAGGGTGGATCTACGCCTGACATCCACTGTAATGATACCAAGTACAAGAGCGTATCTAGTCGATACTACTATGATTACATCGATATTTTTTATCGTCACAAAATCTCTGGGCACCGTAGCCAGATTCTTGTTTGTCACCGCAGAGGCGACATGGATCGTCTTCGCACTTTCCCGTCAGATGAAGCCACTTTCGGAGAGCAGGGCGGCGACCGGATAGGTTGGTGAGGTCTTTCTTCGACAACGATTACTTCTTTTGAGGGTTGGGTTTGTGGGATGTTAGGGAGATGAGACAAGGATGGTGTGAAGGGGGAGGGAGGAATCTCCTATGGATGATTGCATGGTGAGTTGATCGATGGAGTTGGTTGTCATCTTTGGGGCGGTTAGGAGCCCATCGTCTTCACACTTTCCCGTCAGATGAAGCCACCTTCGGAGAGCAGGGTGGCGACCGGATAGGTCGGTAAGGTCTTTCTTCGACAACGAGGACTCCTCTTGAGGGTTGTGTTTGTGGGATGTTAGGGAGATGAGACGGGGATGGTTGGAGGGGGGAGGGAGGCATCACCTACGGATGATTGCATAGCGAGTTTATTGATCGAGTTGGTTGTCATCTTTGGGGCGGTTAGGAGCCCATCGTCTTCACACTTTCCCATCAGATGAAGCCACCTTCGGAGAGCAGGGTGGCGACCGGATAGGTCGGTGAGGTATTTTTTCGACAACAAGGACTCCTTTTGAGGGTTGGGTCTGTGGGATGTTAGGGAGATGAGACAGGGATGGTTGGAGAGGGGAGGTAGGCATCTCCTACGGATGATTGCATGGCGAGTTTATCGATCGAGTTGGTTCTCATCTTTGGGGCGGTTAGGAGCCCATCGTCTTCACACTTTCCCGTCAGATGAAGCCACCTTCGGAGAGCAGGGTGGCGACCGGATAGGTCGGTGAGGTCTTACTTCGACAACGAGGACTCCTCTTGAGGGTTGGTTTGTGGGATGTTAGGGAGATGAGACGGGGATTGTTGGAGAGGGGAGATAGGGATCTCCTACGGATGATTGCATGGCGAGTTTATTGATCGAGTTGGTCGTCATCTTTGGGGCGGTTAGGAGCCCATCGTCTTCACACTTTCCCGTCAGATGAAGCCACCTTCGGAGAGCAGGGGTGGCGACCAGATAGGTCGGTGAGGTCTTTCTTCGACAACTAGGACTCCTCTTGAGGGTTGGGTTTGTGGGATGTTAGGGAGATGAGACGGGGATGGTTGGAGAGGGGAGGTAGGCATCTCCTACGGATGATTGCATGGCGAGTTTATCGATCGAGTTGGTTGTCATCTTTGGGGGGCGGTTGGGAGCCCAGCTCTGCTTGTTCATGGGCAAGGTCGTTGCCTGCTAAGTTGCAATGGCCTGGGAACCAGATGAGTTGTATCCGTTTTAAAGATGGGAAAGCCGATAGGAGGATTGGATTGTAATTATGGAGGGGTCTGTGGTTTTTGGGGTTGCTGACAGCTTGGACCAGGGACTTGCAGTCGCTGATGATGGAAACTGAGGACCGGTCGTCATACTGATGCATCCAAGATATGGCGGCAATCATGGCAGATTTTTCAGAATGAAATGAGCTGCTAAAGGTCCCGGTGGCAGCATGCCAAGAGTGGAGGATGTCATCTTCTTGTGACAGTTGTTGTGTCCTTTGGCCAGACACTTCACCCACGTGGCTCCCAGGGCCATCCACACTGGTAAAAATGTAGCTTAAATGTAGATAAAGGGTTTCTCAATGTAGAGAACAAGCACTATATACATATAATTCACTTCACTTGACAAAGCCCTGGTTTAAATATTCAAGGAAGTTTCAACGTCTAATGTGATTAATTACAGCACTTATCGGACCGGACAAAATGCAGCTTGATGAATTACATTATGTGCACCATCTTGGCTCCGACTGGGGAATGGATGAAAATGATCTCATTGTGGAACTAACAAAGACACACAGGATCTCATACAAGATACATTCAAGGTTAGAGTAGACAAACCTCATTGTAGCGATATTGCACAGATGAGTTTGTCTCGACTTGTGTTTGAGTTGCCCTGGGTCAAGTGAATCCAGCTAATTTTGTGCCGCCCCCAGCCAGAGCGATTGATATCACTCAACACAGCGTAAAGCTGTGGCGCCACTATAGACGCGCTATATTGACAGCAGTGCACCGGAAAGACCTGAAGCAACTACCGAAGAAGGAACAGATCAAATCGTATTTTTTTCCCGCTACTTGGTGCATAACGTTGACCGCCGTAACAAGTGGATTTCTGCCATACGGAGCATGATACGGAGGGATCACTGGATTCCTACAGAACACTCCAGACTGTGCTGTGAACATTTTGTCTCAGGCAAGTGAACAAAGCTAGTAGCGTTAGCTTCCTTTCCAACCTTTTTCTGACTAATTATAATAGATCAATTGATTGAAGAATTGATTAGAAGTTTGCATAGGATCAGGTAGAGTTTCATGACGGTACAGATTGACTGGTACAAGGTCAACTAAAAGGAGTTACCCCAAGAAAGCATTACAAACATGTCGTGTTTATTTTTTTAAAAAGTGTCCGCCGTGTTATGTTTAATATTTTCTCACTAAATAGAACTTTTTTTTTTTTCATTTTGACAGAAAAAATATATGTACTGCTTGAAGTTGCATGCCTTTTAAACTTTAATATTATGTATTATTGCAACAAATATTACACTATATTATACTTCCCAAACATGTTTTTGCCTAAATAAAAATAAATACCTAAATATCTGTTTGACTTATAATTTTACAGCAAAGTACACATTAAATTAATAAAAATGACAATAAATGTTACGGTGTTCTTTACAGCATATTACTGTAAATTGAAAAAAAAACTACCATTTTTTTTGCGTAAAAATTCTGGCACATTGGTCAGGATTGTACCACCTCTGCCTCATGTTGAGCCAGAAAAATAACCTGGAATCATGATATAGTGTTGTAGAGGTTGCCCTCTAGTGGGTTCTTCGGACCACCACACACTGCCAGGAGAGCCCGGAATTCAGGGTATAACACTGTTTTATTTTAATTAATTCTGCAAGGCTTTTGCTTACCAGCAAAATGTCTTTTTCTGAGCTCGTGTCTCTCTCTCTCTCTCTCTCTGGCTCCCACTCCAACTCCCCCCCCCCCCCCCCCGCGTGTATCATCCCGGCTGCTGCTAATAAAGACCGGTCCTGGCACACCCCGTTCCGAGGCAGGCCCGCAGGCCACGCCCCCCTCCACAAGTGTACAGAAGGAAAGGGGATTTCTATGCCTATTTGTCACAGTTTATATGCCACTTTAACCGCCAGATGGCAGTAGAGTGTCGAATATCTTAAAATGTGTTTTTGTGGCAATTCCAAATTTGACCACAGCATCAGTTGCTAGAGTGGCACTTTCCGTCGTTTTTGGCAGACTGCATTGCAAAGTGATAAACCCCTCACCTTGCGCTCACACGAGATGCACACATGAACGGGGTCGTATGAATCATTTCCCTACTGCATGTATTGATGAAACATCCTTGGTTGGTTAGCTGCTGTGTTGCACATTTTGTTGTAATTCCCAGCAGCGTCGAAGGTGCGATACGTTGAAGTGTGATATGTGTCGGAGCAGCTGCTCTCGGCATCAACCTGAGAAAGCGTGTGAAAATGCAATACCTTCCCTTTCCCCTTTCCTCGGGAGGAACAGACACCAGGCACCTTTATCTCACACAAACCAACACCCTCCATGTCCCATCACTGAATGACTTCTGTGCTGTATCTGATGGAGAAGTCAATGAAAACGATAAGTATAAAAGTATAAATATGCAATTTATATACTGTGTAAAAGGCAGTTTCCTGCAGGGTTCCTTTTCAGGTAAAGCTTCTGACATACTGAAGAAACGGCTCTTTTGGGTCCAGTGAGACCTGATGGGGAGAAATAATCTGCCCAGGAGCCTCTAGCGAGTGTTTCAACATCCATGATGTTGTCATACAATTCACTAACATGTCCCCCTTAGGGTTGTACGCTACTAGTATAGTATCGCGGTACTAATGAATCAAAAACAGTACTATATTCTGTTTGAAAAGTACCGGTTCCCTATATATATATAGGTTTTACGAGCAGAGGAGCATGTTCGGCAGCGCACAATCACTGAGTACTTACAAGCAGACACAGTGTGTGGACAGAAAAAGGGAGAACGGACGCATTTTGGCTTAAAAACGAACGATGAAGGTGAAGCTACAGGAAGAGGTGCTTTAAAACAAGGCTAGCGAGTTAGCGGCTAATGTCCATCCGCAATCGGCAGTGTTTTAGCTACTTCTAAATCACTAATCCTCGCCTCCGTGGCGACAAATGAAGTGTGTTTCTTACAAGTAGCATTATCACTGCAGGATGAGGAATCGCTAAACATGCTTCACTACACACCGTAGGAGGATACAATAGCTCACCGGCGTCACAATGTAAACAAACGCCATGGGTGGATCTACACCTGACATCCACTGTAATGATACCAAGTAACTAGGCGATACAACTATGATATTTTTTATCGTCACAAATTATTTTTTGTTTTTAAAAAAAAATTCATATTACCGTATTTTCCGCACTATAAGGCGCACCTAAAACCTCCAATTTTCTCAAAAGCTCACAGCGCGCCTTATAATCCGGTGCGCCTTATATATGGACCAACATTGAGCTACAACAGGTCTCGCAACTACGGGATGCATAACATAACCCCAGCCTCAACTGTAGCGTCTATTCTATGCGCCTTATACTGCGGTGCGCCTTATATATGAACAAAGTTTTGAAATAGGCCATTCATTGAAGGTGCGCCTTATAATCCGGTGCGCCTTATAGTGCGGAAAATACGGTATGTTTATAAACTCAGGAAATAGGTCCCAGGACACATGAGGACTTAAAGGCCTACTGAAAGCCACTACTACCGACCACGCAGTCTGATAGTTTATATATCAATGATGAAATCTTAACATTGCAACACATGCCAATACGGCCGGGTTAACTTATAAAGTGACATTTAAAACTTCCCGGGAAATATCCGGCTGAAACGTCGCGGTATGATGACGTATGCGCGTGACGAAGTCAGAGTAACGGAAGTTATGGTACCCGTAGAATCCTATACAAAAAGCTCTGTTTTCATTTCATAATTCCACAGTATTCTGGACATCTTTTGCAATTTGTTTATTGAACAATGAAGGCTGCAAAGAAGACAGTTGTAGGTGGGATCGTGTATTAGCAGCGGACTACAGCAACACAACCAGGAGGACTTTGTTGGAGCGCTAGCCGCGCTTGCAGCGCTAGCCGCGCTTGCAGCGCTAGCCGCGCTAGCCGCGCTAGCCGCGATAGCCGCGATAGCCGCCGACCTCACCTTGACTTCCTACGTCTCCGGGCCGCCAAACGCATCGGGTGAAGTCCTTCGTCCTTCTGCCGATCGCTGGAACGCAGGTGAGCATGGGTGTTGATGAGTAGATGAGGGCTGGCTGGCGTAGGTGGAGAGCTAATGTTTTTAGCAAAGCTCTGTGAGGTCCCGTTGCTAAGTTGCTAAGTTAGCTTCAATGGCGTCGTTAGCACGGCATTTTAACCTTCGCCAGCCTGGAAAGCATTAACCGTGTATTTACATGTCCACGGTTTAATAGTATTGTTGATTTTCTGTCTATCCTTCCAGTCAGGGGTTTATTTTTTTGTTTCTCTATGCAGTTAAAGCACGATGCTATCACGTTAGCTCGTAGCTAAAGCATTTCGCCGATGTATTGTCGTGGAGATAAAAGGCACTGAATGTCCATTTCGCGTTCTCGACTCTCATTTTCAAGAGGATATAGTATCCCAGGTGGTTTAAAATACAAATCCGTGATCCACAATAAAAAAAGGAGAGTGTGGAATCCAATGAGCCAGCTTGTACCTAAGTTACGGTCAGAGCGAAAAAAGATGCGTCCTGCACTGCACTCTAGTCCAGTGGAGGCTGGTGACTTCCAGAATTGAGGAGGCCATTTTTTTCCGCTTGCTCACTTCACTCGCGATGGAATGTTCCCTGTTCTCTTATCTGTCTTTGTGCTGGCCAAAGGCATACTATTTGGAGTGTAAGCTACAGTCAGAAAGTTTCTTGCTGATGCAATTCATTGTGCAGAGCTTAGCCTTGTGCCTTCCTGAAGAAATTACATTGCTGTAAGTCTATGAGCCTGCCTGATAATTAAGCTGAGAAATGACATTTGGATGTTATATAAACGCCAAGTGAACATGTGTAAAAGGCAGGAATTTTAATTATGTAGTTAAAAACAATTTTGTTTAGCTTACATTTTTCATTCTTCTACAGCTTCAACATGTAATCACCAATTTAATCAAGTTTAGCATATAAAAAAGATAAGATAACACTTTCTTTATCATATGTAGTTTTATTCAATATATTTAATATAAAATATGTAAAAATATGGTTCCAGTTGGCTTTATCTGCTGAGAAACACAGACAAAATGGAGTGTTATTACTACTGAGAACTAGTGGTGTAACACTGGTAGACACCCAGTTCATCCAAAAAGTAATTCAGATTGTACTGCAATTTCTTGAGAGCAAAGTAGTGAGAATACTCACAGGTCGTGTGGATCCAGAACGTGTCCAACTCAGCCATCCATCCCCAGATTTAAAAAAAACTGTAACGTTGATTGCAAAAACGGTCTTGTCTCTGCTTTTTGTTTCCCTTCAACAATTAAAAAAAAAGTACAAAAGATCTCAAATTGCGCCAGAATCTCGCCGATTTCCGAGGTCGTTTTAAGCAAAAGTATTTGGCTATATGAGCTATAAACTTCACGGATGATAGCCAGGGGTGTTCTCTAAATTTTCCTGAAAAGCACAAGTTGATAGGACACTCGTAGCCACTATGGCGAGTGTTTGTTTGACTGAAGTGGCTGGCGAATTCTCAAAATGGCTTCTGTGTTGATTAGGAAAGGAAAGGATTGATTCCAAATGAACCAGTAGCATGTGTGGACGAACAAAATGTCAATCTTTCAGCCCTGGACACAATGCATGGTGAGGCCAGGCCTCCGTTGCCCACCCATTTTCAGTGATCTGGCCAATCACATATTGGCATGAAAAAGCATGCATTACATTGACTTCTATGAGAAGCTAATTTCCTAGGGGAGGCCTGGCCTCCCTTAATACAAACTGATAGGGAAATCTGGCCTGTTGCTTTACAATTGCAATATTGGGTTTTAGCCATGGGAACATTTAGATTTATGAACAAAACTAAAATAATATGAATATAAAAAATAAAAAATATGTTTTTTGTTAAAATAAATAAATAAAATAAATATATTTATTGTTTTTTTTAAATCTCTCTCTTCTCTCAAATTATTGGGGAGGCCAGGCCTCCTCCACCTCTATGGAGGAGCCTCCACTGCTCTAGTCCTTCACTCCCATGTTCCTCATCCACGAATCTTTCATCCTGGCTCAAATGAATGGGGTAATCGTCGCTTTCTCGGTCCGAATCGCTCTCGCTGCTGGTGTAAACAATGGGGAAATGTGAGGAGCCTTTCAACCTGTGACGTCACGCTACTTCCGGTACAGGCAAGGCTTTTTTTTTATCAGCGAGCAAAAGTTGCGAACTTTATCGTCGATTTTCTCTACTAAATCCTTTCAGCAAAAATATGGCAATATCGCGAAATGATCAAGTATGACACATAGAATGGATCTGCTATTCCCGTTTAAATAAAAAAAAAACCATTTCAGTAGGCCTTTAAATTATGACCAATGTATGATCCTGTAACTACTTGGTATCGGATCGATACCAAATATAATGTAAAGTATCCAAACAACAGAAGAATAAGTGATTACTACATTTTAACAGAAGTGTAGATTGTCATGTTATTTTCTGTTTGTTTTGGACTCTTTTAGTTCCTGTTTGCGCTCCCTCGTTTGTTTAGTCACCATGGCGACTTATTAGTTTCACCTGCCTCGTGTGTTCGGGACACGCACTTGCTCTAATTAAGAGACTATTATTTAAGCCTGTCTTTGCCAGTTAGTCGGGCTGGCAACATTGCTCTTTTCATGCTCGTTTCATGCCATTGCTTCATTCTTTCCGCAGTAAGTCTCGTTCGTTCTATGCCATAGTTCAGATGTAAATATAAACGGAATACAATCATTGTATTCCGTTTATATTTACATCTAACACAATTTCCCAACTCATATGGAAACGGGGTTTGTATGTCCATAGTTCAGCCCAAGTGTTAGCGTATGTTTCCTGCGTTAAGTTTTATGTTCCTTAGCCTCTCGTGCCATCGGCAAACTTTCCTTTGGTTTTAGTTCCTGTCTTTTGTCCTGTGTAGTTAGATTAATAATAAATATGTTCCTACCTGCTACCTTTGTCCGGAAAAGTCCTATTGCATCCCGGGACAACAATCCTCGCAGTAAGCTGCGAAAACCCCCTCGTCGTGACATAGATAGAACATGTTATAACTAGGGATGTGCGTATCGATCCTGTGGTATCGATATATCGATACTCACACGCTACTCATTTGGCATCACTTTTCTGAAAAAAGTATCGATATAAACCAGAAAACGGCGTGTGGGGGGTGCAAGCATCACTGTTTTTGATGACTTACTTAACTTACTATGTGCTGGGACACCCCTGTACCTGGCAGAGTATAGAGCTGGCCCAGTCACGTGACAGGAGACAGCCAATGAGCGTCGTCAACGTGCAACACACACACAGCCAGCCGACAGCGATGCAGCCAGGCATATCCAGTGTCAGGCATTGTTTATTTTATTTTTTTACTGAATATTTTTGTTTAAATGATTATCCCAAATTCAAATAATTTCCACACAGGGGAATTTACTGTTAGTTGAAAATTGCTTGAGTATTTAAAACAAGATAAGAAAGAGATACAATTTGGAGATTCTTCATCTTTGCATTACAGTTTTATTTTTTGCCAAGAAAATCTTGAAATATATGATTGAATGTGATTTTGGTTTTAATCTGTAACATGATTTCTTACATTTCGAAAACATTAGCCTATTTCATATTTCATTAATTGCTAATTATATCACAAACTTTAAAAAATAACTGCAGCTTCTTGCGATTCGGATTGGACAGTTAATTGGAAAGCCCTAATATCTAATTATTATTATATATAATATATAATTATTATTATTTATAATATTTAATTTATGTTTCATATTTATGTTATTTATTTTAATTTTACTTTTATTATATATTGACCATAATACATGTGGTATAAATGGTCTGTATTTGTCTTGTGATTTGTCTTAAATAATAATAGTAATAACATTTTTGACTGACAAAATTGCCAATAAGAAATTAATGGTATCGGTATCGGTATCGATGAAAATGCAAGAAAAAGTATCGGTATCGTATCGAATCCTAAAAGTGTGGTATCGCCCATCCCTAGTTATAACAGCAAATAAGCAGATATTAACAGTAAATGAACTAGTAGATTAATAATCATTTTTTACAGCTTTTCCTTTATACTTTTGACAAAATAACAGAATGATAAATGACACAATATGTTACTGCATACGTCAGCAGACTAATTAGGAGCCTTTGTTTGTTTACTTACTACTAAAAGACAAGTTGTCTAGTATGTTCACTATTTTATTTAAGGACTAAATTGTTCTTCGATTGCAATAATAAACATATGTTTAATGTACTCTTTTTTTGTTCAAATAATGCCATTTTTTGTGACCCCCTTTATTTAGAAAAGTACCGAAAAGTATCAAAATACATTTTGGTACCGGTACCAACCCTAGTCCCCCTACATGCTTACACTTGGTCAATGGTACCATGCTTGGCTCCACACAGATACTTTAGCCAAGCAGGAAAACAGTGTCGTCGTTTAGTATTCTCTTTGGGCTCTTGTATCCAGTTTGAGCTGTGTTGCTTTGTGCTTTGGGACTCACGGGTCCATGTGTCTTTAGGCGGGAACCTCGTTCAACCGTCGGCCAAAATGAGAGGCGGTATTCTTCCCGTGTGCATACCTCAAAGTGTGTGTGTGTGTGTATGCGTGACTCTGCTGTTTTGTATTTGTTTTGGTTGGGGTTAATTGAGCTTATCATTTTGACATCAAGACCAGAAACATATTTGGTCACCCCTGTGAGAAAAAAAACCCTTGCAGACACTTCAGATGAAATCAGATAATATATGTTTTTTTTTTAATTTTTATTTTACTGATTAATTATCCACATGGTTAGACAAAATATGACCTGAAGGCCAACTCACCCACTTTCCACACTCAATACGCACACCAGCACTAGGGAGGACATTGTTACGGGTGTGCACGGTTCCAATTGGCGTGATTCAAGGATGCAGTGAAGGTCTTTTAAGGAAAATGAGGAAAGGAAGTTACAGCAGTAGCTAACGGGTGTGACAAAAAGAAGGTAATGTGAGGTAAGACAAGATAATGTAAAAGCACAAAAGAACAGATGAACCCTACTGATTGGCAATCACCTGCAGGTGAGCCTCTCAATTAGCTGTTTACGCTGCTGTGTTGCCTTTGTGTTAAAAGAAAAGTTAATGCCAGGTTATAAATTCTGAATCTCACCTGTAAAGTAGAAGGTAGGGTTGTCCCGACACCAAAAAAAATTTCAATACATTTCTAAAAAAAAGACGACCAAAAAAAAATTGAATTATTGGCTTTATTTTAAGAAAAAATCTTAGGGTATATTAAACATTTTTGCAATTTAGACCTTAAATAAAATAGTGAACATACGAGACAACTTGTCTTTTATTAGTAAGTAAACAAACAAAGGCTCCTAATTAGTCTGCTGACCTATTCAGTAACATTTTGTGTCATTTATCTACCTCTTATTTTGTCAAAATTATGAAGGACAAGCTGTAAACATTGATTACTAATCTACTTGTTCGTTTACTGTTTATTTCTGGTTATTTTCCATTTCAACATGTTCTAGTTACACTTCTGTTCAAATGTAATAATCACTTATTCTTCTGTTGTTTGATACTTTACATTGGTTTTGGATGATACCACAAATTTAGGTACCGATTCTATACCAAGTAGTTGCAGGATCATCATAATTTAAGTTTTCATGTGTCCAGGGACATAGTTCTTTTTTTATGAATTTTTTATGAGTTTATGAATATGAATTAAAAAAAAAAAAGTAACACATATTGATGTAATCATAGTAGTATCAGTGTTTCCCATAAACTGCCAAGATACCTGTGGCGGTGGGGGCGTGGCTATGGGCGTGGTCACCATGACACCATCGAGTAATTTGCATAATTTACTACAATGATATGATTTTCTCTAAAAAGGCTAAAAAAATGTATACTTACTAATTAATAATAACAGTTTTGTTTTAAACGTCCATCCATTTTACAATATAATTACAACACTTTATGTACATATTTATAGACAGATTTGAACAATAACTTATTCACTGAAATATATTTATTAATTGTGGTTCCTACAAAAAATATATCTTATAAAAATATAAAAGCTAAAATGTCCCTTAAAGCTCTGCCCCTTTAATTAGTGCATACTAAATAATTTAACTTTAGCCTACTACTACAACCATATTATTTACCAGCAACATAAAGTGAAACAGAGGCAGAGGTGTCCTGCCACAGTCAGTAACAAATAAACAGAAAACAGTAGTGGTGGTAGATAGACACAGAGCTTCATCAAACATCTGATCAACTGAACAAAGAGCTCCAAAAATCTTGATCCTACACTTCTCTTTTGTAAAGTAAATCTGAACAGCCGATATGGGCATCTACATCAACTATATGATTTCCCTCAGAAGCTGGATAGGACAAAAAAAAATAAAATAATAATAATATTTTTTTTTTGTGGCGGCCTTAATTCTTTCGTGGCGGGCCGCCACAAATAAATGAATGTGTGGGAAACACTGAGTATTGACTAGATACGCTCTTGTACTTGGTATCATTACAGTGGATGTCAAGTGTAGATCCACCAATGGCATTTGTTTACATTGTGACGCCGGTGAGCTATTGCATCCTCCTACGGTGTGTAGTGAAGCATGTTTAGCTATTCCTCGTCCTGCAGTGATAATGATACTTGTAAAAAACATACTTTATTTTTCTGCCATGGAGGCGAGGATTAGTGATTTAGAACTAGCTAAAACACTGCAGACTGCGGATAGTTTCAATGTTATAACTTCACCTTTATCTTTAGTTTGTAAGCCAAAATCCGTCCGTTCTCCCTTTTCTGTCTACACACTGTGTCTGCTTGTAAGTACTCTGTGATTGTGCGCTGCCGAACATGCTCCTATGCACGTAAAACCAGCAATGTCACGATGTGACGACCCGCCGTCATGCCTGTAAAAAATATATATATATGAGGAACCGGTACTTTTCAAACAGAGTATAGTACTGTTTTTGATTCATTAGTACTGCAATACTATTCTAGTACCGGTATACCGTACAACCCTAGTAGAAGGTTGTGGCACCAAGCCTGGAAATTGGCCCAAATCCTTGAAGCTATACAACTCTCAACAAATGGAACGTAGCGTAAGACCATCACAACATCCCTTGCAAGCCTTTTTTCTTATCTGAAGAGTGAGGATTATCCTGAATTCAGCAGCTCAAAGAGATCACACGTGCTGACGATACAACATCCCACTGAGAGTGGATTGTGTAAGTCACTCGTTTATGTTCTTGTTTGAAACCTTTAGGAACGGTGCGACACTCCAAGGCTCTCATAATGTCTGCCATTAGTGCTATCAAGTACACAAAGTGCTCTTTATGTTGTTGACATTGATTTCACAGCAAAGCAAACGGCAGTGTTTGTTGCTATGCCCTCTTTAGGTCAATGCACCGAGGAAATAACTCATGGCAATGCTTAAAATGACCAAAATGCTGGAAATAATGTAATGTTCTATATTTTCAATGGAACATTTAAAGTTTTGGTGTTGTTTACTTGAGTTATATGACAGTCGACACGTATCTCTTATGTGTGACTGCCATCTCTTGGTCACACTTATCATTGCACAATGTACCAAATAAAATTGCTTCAAGGTCAGTAAGCACAACTAGAATTATTCCGGGTTACAAGGCGCACTGTCGAGTTTTGAGAAAATTAAATGATTTTTAAGTGCGCCTTATAGTCCGAAAAATACGGTAATTCCATTTGTGCTATTGTGTGCTTTGCTGTTGTGTAGCTGCTAGCTCCTATTTGCCTAAAGCCTACCATGTTTACTTTTGTAAATGTCTTCACTAAAATACAAGAAAAACAACCTTGTGTGCTTTTGGGGTGTTTCGATATCAATATTTTGGTACTGGTTGTTTCGATACTTTTCTAAATAAAAGGGACCACAAAAAATTACATTATTGGCTTTATTTGAACAAAAAATCTTAAGGTACATTAAACTTATGTTTATTGTTGCAATTTTTGCCCTTAAATAACATAGTGAACATACTAGACAACTTATCTTTTAGTAGTAAGTAAACAAACAAAGGTTCCTAGTTAGTCTGCTGACGTATGCAGTAACATATTGTGTCATTTATCATTGTAATATTTTGTCAAAAATTAAAAAGGACAAGCTGTAAAAATGGATTTTTGTTCATTGTTCATTTACTGTTAATATCTGCTTATTTTCCGTTTCAACATGTTCTATCTACACTTCTGTTAAAATGTAATAATCACTTATTCTTCTGTTGTTTGGATGATTTACATTAGTTTTGGATGATACCACACATTTAGGTATCGATCCGATACCAAGTAGTTACAGGATCATACATTGGTCATAATTTAAGTCCTCATGTGTCCAGGGACGTATTTCCTGAATTTATAAACATGATATGATTTTTTTTTTTAAAACAAAAAAGATTTTGTGACGCTAAAAAATATCGATGTAAGCATAGTGGTATTGACTAGATACGCTCTTGGACTTGGTATCTGTAGAGGTTGCCCTCTAGTGCAGTGTTTTTAGACCTTTTTTGAGCCAAGGCACATTTTTTGTGTTGAAAAAATGCGGAGGCCCACCACCAGCAGACATCATTAAAAAAACGAAACTCAGTTGATAGTAAAAAGTCGTTGTCGCCATTGTTGGATATGACTTTAAAGCATAATCAAGCATGCATGACTATAGCTCTTGTCTCAAAGTAGGTGTACTGTCACCACCTGTCACATCACATATTTTGAGTTTTTTGCTGTTTTCCCGTGTGTAGTGTTTTACTTCCTATTTTGGTGGCTTTTTATCTTTTTTTGGTATTTTCCTGTAGCAGTTGCATGTCTTCCTTTGAGCGATATTTCCCGCATCTACTTTGTTTTAGCAATCAAGAATATTTCAGTTGTTTTTATCCTTTTTTGTGGGGACATTGTTGATTGTCATGTCATGTTTGGATGTACATTGTCTTTGCTCCACAGTAAGTCTTTGCTGTCGTCCAGCATTCTGTTTTTAATTCGTAGCCAAGTCAGTTTTAGTTTTGTTCTGCATAGCCTTCCCTAAGCTTCAGTGCTTTTTCTTATGGGCACTTACCTTTTGTTTATTTTTGGTTTAAGCATTAGACATTTTTTTACCTGCACGCTGCCTTCCCGCTGTTTCCGACATCTACAAAGCAATTAGCTACACTACCATTGGGGTCACCCAAACAATTTTGTGGAATAGCCTTCATTTCTAAGAACAAGAATAGACTGTCGAGTTTCAGATGAAAGTTCTCTTTTTCTGGCCATTTTGAGCGTTTAAATGACCCCACAAATGTGATGCTCCAGAAACTCAATCTGCTCAAAGGAAGGTCAGTTTTGTAGCTTCTGTAACGAGCTAAACTGTTTTCAGATGTGTGAACATGATTGCACAAGGGTTTTCTAATCATCAATTAGCCTTCTGAGCCAATGAGCAAACACATTGTACCATTAGAACACTGGAGTGATAGTTGCTGGAAATGGGCCTCTATACACCTATGTAGATATTGCACCAAAAACCAGACATTTGCAGCTAGAATAGTCATTTACCACATTAGCAATGTATAGAGTGTATTTCTTTAAAGTTAAGACTAGTTTAAAGTTATCTTCATTGAAAAGTACAGTGCTTTTCCTTCAAAAATAAGGACATTTCAATGTGACCCCAAACTTTTGAACGGTAGTGTACCTGCTGCCACCTACTGATATGGAAGAGTATTACAGGGTTACTCTGCCGAGCTCTAGACAGCACCGACACTCAACAACAACACATCATTTGCAGACTATAATTACTGGTTTGCAAAAAATATTTGTAACCCAAATTGGTGAAATTAGATAATCTCATTGTGGTTGAAAAACACTGCTCTAGTGGGTTCTTCGGACCACCACACACTGCCAGGAGAGCCCAGATTTCAGGGTACAACATTGTTTTATTTTCAGACGTGCTAGGCTTTTGCTTTGCAGCAAATTGTCTTTTTTAAAGGCCTACTGAAATGAATTTTTTTTATTTAAACGGGGATAGCAGATCTATTCTATGTGTCATACTTGATCATTTCGCGATATTGCCATATTTTTGCTGAAAGGATTTAGTATAGAACAACGACGATAAAGATCGCAACTTTTGGTATCTGATAAAAAAAAGGCTTGCCCCTACCGGAAGTAGCGTGACGTAGTCAATTGAACATATACGCAAAGTTCCCTATTGTTTACAATGATGGCCGCATGAAGTGAGAGAGATTCGGACCGAGAAAGCGACAATTTCCCCATTAATTTGAGCGAGGATGAAAGATTTGTGGATGAGTAAAGTGCAAGTGAAGGACTAGTGGGGAGTTGAAGCTATTCAGATAGGGAAGATGCTGTGAGAGGCGGGGGTGACCTGATATTCAGCTGGGAATGACTACAACAGTAAAATAAACACAAGACATATATATACTCTATTAGCCACAACACAACCAGGCTTATATTTAATATGCCACAAATTAATCCTGCATAAAAACACCTACGTATTTGTTATGCTAGCTCCTAGCTCCTCTGCTAGCTCCTAGCTCCATAGAACACGCCAATACAATTCAAACACCTGATCAACACACACAATCACTCAGCCCAAAAGACCGTTCACCTAACCTAAGGTTCATAAAGCTTATAAATTTAAACAAAGTTACGTACGTGACGCGCACGTACGGGCAAGCGATCAAATGTTTGGAAGCCAAAGCTGCATACTCACGTTAGCACGTCTGCGTCTTTGTCATCCAAATCAAAGTAATCCTGGTAAGAGTCTGTGTTGTCCCAGTTCTCTACAGGCGTCTGTGTATCAAAGTCAAAAGTCCTCCTGGTAAGAGTCTCTGTTATCCGAGTTCTTCCATCTTGACTGCATCTTTCGGGAATGTAAACAATGAAACACTGGCTGTGTACTGTTGCTGCTGACTTCCTTCGCAAAATACGTCCGCCTTGCACCGAGAACTTTCTTCTTTGCTTGCTCAGCTTCTTTCTCCATAATGCAATGAACATAATTGCAACATATTCACCAACCCAGATGTCCAGAATACATCCAGAATGAGATGAAAACAGCTGTTTCGTATTGGCTTCAATGTGGAAGCCATACCCGTGTTCTACTGGCTACGTCACGCGCATACGTCATCCTCAGAGGCGTTTCGAACCGGAAGTTTAGCGGGAAATTTAAAATGTCACTTTATAAGTTAACCCGGCCGTATTGGCATGTGTTGCAATGTTAAGATTTCATCATTGATATATAAACTATCAGACTGCGTGGTCGGTAGTAGTGGCTTTCAGTAGGCCTTTAAGTGCGCCTTATAGTCTGAAAAATTCGGTAATTCCCTCAGAAATCCACTTCAGGTGTGTTCAGGAGGTGCTTGCTGGATGCCTCCATGCAGCACCATTCGAGACAATATGACATGATCTCTGGTAATGCTCTAATTAATATTGCATAGCTGGTCTTACTCGACTATTAATGGATTCTTGCCAGCGTTGTCGTGTATCTCCATGGCCTGCCCTCCCTGCTCGTTATGCTGCTGGCTTGTTGTGGTGCAGTGTCTCCGTGGGAGATCAGATAAGAGCTCATTCTCGTGTGTGAGTGGCAGTGGACAAAATGCAGACGTGTCAAAGAAACGTGCGGGCCACCCATTTCTCTTATCAAAATGGAAAAAAAAGTGGCCACACAGGGAATAAAGATACAGCAGCGCAGATAGCAGCAAAGTCATCCATGGCTTCTCTCATCAAAAACGTTATCTTTTGCCTCATCGTTAAACACGCCTTTCACTTATGATAATGATATCCGACTTTTCAACTGATGGAATCAAATAATACGTTTAAAACTTCAAAAATAGTAAATACTGTATGTGTTCTTGTCTTACATAAGGATTGTGAATGATCAATCAATCAATCAAAGTTTATGTTTATAGCCCTAAATCACGAGTGTCTCAAAGGGCTGCACAAGCCACAACGACAGCCTCGGCTCAGATCCCACATCAGGGCAAGGAAAAACTCAACCCAATGAGGGAACCGCAGATGGTCTGGACTACAGGGAGGCCAGTCTAGTACCCGCACTCTTATAACGAAGCCATGCTGTTGTAACACGTGGCTTGGCATTGTCTTGCTGAAATAAGCAGGGGCGTCCATGATAACGTTGCTTGCATGGCAACATATGTTGCTCCAAAACCTGTATGTACCTTTCAGCGTTAATGGTGCCTTCACAGATGTGTACGTTACCCATGCCTTGGGCACTAATACACCCCCATACCATCACAGATGCTGGCTTTTCAACTTTGCGCCTATAACAATCCGGATGGTTCTTTCCCTTTTTTGGTCCGGACGACACGACGTCCACAGTTTCCAAAAACAATTTGAAATGTGGACTCGTCAGACCGCAGAATGCTTTTCCACTTTGCATCAGTCCATCTTAGATGAGCTCGGGCCCAGCAAAGTTGGCGGAGTTTCTGGGTGTTGTTGATAAATGGCTTTCACTTTGCGTTGTACAGTTTTAACTTGCACTTACAGACGTAGCGACGAACTGTAGTTACTGACAGTGGTTTTCTGAAGTGTTCCTGAGCCCATGTGGTGATATCCTTTACATGCCGATGTTGTTTTTTTGATGCATTACCGCCTGACGGATCGAAGGTCACGGGCATTCAATGTTGGTTTTCAGCCTTGCCGCTTATGTGCAGTGATTTCTCCAGATTCTCTGAACCTTTTGATGATATTACGGAGCGTAGATGGTGATATCACTAAAGTCCTTGCAATAGCTGGTTGAGAAATGTTGGTCTTAAACTGTTGGACAGTTTGCTGACGCATTTGTTGACAAAGTGGTGACCCTCGCCCCGTCCTTGTTTGTGAATGACTGAGCATTTCACGGAAGCTGCTTTTATACCCAATCATGGCGCCCACCTGTTCCCAAATAGCTTGTTCACCTGTGGGAGGTTCCTAATAAGGGTTTGATGTGATCATGTTTTGTGTTTTCTGTTTGTTTTGGACTCGTTAAGTTCCTGTTTGTGCACCTCCTGAGTTTAGTCACCATGGTTACTTATGATTTTCACCTGCCTCTGTTGTTCGGGACGCTCACCTGTTTGTAATCAGGAGACACTATTTAAGCCTGCCTTTGCTGGTCACTCGTCCTGGCTTCTTTGTTTGCTTCACGCTACTGATACGTGGGTATTCCTGTCTCTAGTCCTTGCTAAGTGCTAAGCTAGCATCCAGTGCGATCGGCACTTTTTTTTCTCCTTCGTCTGGTTTTTCTGTTTTTCGGCGCTTCGTCGATTTTCAAGATTAAATTATGTTCCTACCTGCAAGTCGTCCGTTTGCATCCCGGGAGAACGAAACCGCGCAGCACGCTGCGTAAACCCATCCGTAACATGATGAGCATTCCTCAACTTTCTCAGTCTTTTTTGCCACTCGTGCCAGCTTTTTTTTGAAACATGTTGTAGGCATCAAATTCCAAATGAGCTAATAGTTGCAAAAAATAACAACGTTTACCAATTTGAATTAGAGATGTCCGATAATATCGGCCGATAAATGCGTTAAAATGTAATATCGGAAATTATCGGTATCGGTTTTTTTATTATCAGTATCGTTTTTTTTTTTTTTTTCTTTTTTTTTTTTTTTTTTATTAAATCCACATAAAAAACACAAGATACACTTACAATTAGTGCACCAACCCAAAAAACCTCCCTCCCCCCATTCACACAAAAGGGTTGTTTCTTTCTGTTATTAATATTCTGCTTCCTACATTATATATCAATATATATCAATACAGTCTGCAAGGGATACAGTCCGTAAGCACACATGATTGTGCGTGCTGCTGGTCCACTAATAATACTAACCTTTAACAGTTAATTTTACAAATTTTCATTAATTACTAGTTTCTATGCAACTTTTTTCATATTTTTTTACTTTCTTTTTTATTCAAGAAAATGTTTTTAATTTATTTATCTTATTTTATTTGATTCATTTTTTAAAAACGGACCTTATCTTCACCATACCTGGTTGTCCAAATTAGGCATAATAATGTGTTAATTCCACGACTGTATATATCGGTTGATATCGGTATCGGTTGATATCGGTATCGGTAATTAAAGAGTTGGACAATATCGGCATATCGGATATCGGCAGAAAGCCATTATCGGACATCCCTAATTTGAATGTTAAGTATCTTGTCTTTGCAGTCTATTCAATTGATTATAAGTTTGCAAATCATTATATTCTGTTTTTATTGACCATTTACACAACGTGCCAACTTCACTGGTTTTGGGTTTTGTACATTTATTAAAGGTTAATAATAATCACAATTATTTTTTAAGTAACTACATACAAAATGCGATAAATCGCAATTCAATATTTTAAACCGTCGACAGCCCTAAAATGGATGTAATGGTATTTAATTCCCAATTCCTGCTATAAAAATCCTTCATAACCATCTTTAAGATGGTACATATATCACTAACTATTCCCTGGAGGGAAATAAAAGGAGCTGAAGACGGTTGTGTCTTCATAAAGTGCCGTCGTCCGTAAGCGAGGGGCGAAGCCCTACCGCATCTTGGTCGGATGCAGAGCCAGCAGTCTGCACGAGATCACATTAGTCCCCGGGGACTTGTCATGTCTCGAGACCCCCTGCGGAGGAACGGGTGCAACGAGGTAGACAGACCAGAGACACAAGAGACGGACGGAGGCCAGACTGCCCTCGAGGCTGTTTGGGTCGCGTGCCACCCACACAGATGTCACAGACCACTGACCCACACAGGTCAGAAAGTTTTCTCACGGTATTTGCGTCTGTAGTCTGGTAAAACTTGATCCTGACTAGAAGTCTTGCACACACACTTTGACTCCCTTTTTATTGCTTTTCTATCGACATGTTCTTTCAGTCGCTTGCATTACAGCAGGGGTGTCCAAACTTTTTCCACTGAGGACCGCACACGGAAAAATTAAAGCATGTGGGGGCCGTTTTTATATTTTTCATTTTCAAACCATAACAAAATATATGCATTTTTTATTTATTTTACCTTTAGGGGTCCCGGGGACCGTAAAGGGTCTCAGTCATTAACATGTTAAAAATAAATCAGATTATTATTTTTTTTAAATTATTTAACGCTTACAGTAAATGTCTATATCAACTTCAAGTTGATATAAAGTACCGTAATTTCCGGACTATAAGCCGCTACTTTTTCCCCTCGTTCTGGTCCCTGCGGCTTATACAAGGGTGCGGCTTATTTACGGCCTGTTCTTCTCCGACACCGACGAAGAGGATTTCGGTGGTTTTAGTACGCAGGAGGAAGACGATGACACAATGATTAAAGACTGACTTTTCATATACCGGTAGGCTGGTTATTTTGATAACATACAGGCGAGCACTTTATATTACTTTGCAAAATTCAAATTAATCTGATTAAAAAATATATATATATATCAATTGACTGCATTGATATAAATGTGTACCAGTAATCATGTTTTTAGTCCATTGCCTATGCACTCGATTATTCAATGTTTTCATGTACAAACTAATATATTTTTGTAATGCACTATATGATAATGTAATAATTGGCATGATTATGTAATAACGTTTAGAAGATACACATTTTTTCCTGTCAAAATGGAAATAAATATTTCCATTTAGTAAAAAAAAAAAGTTTGATTTTATTAACACATGTTCTTCCCAGGCTTTCGAGGGCCACATACAATGATGTGGCGGGCCCCCGGAGCCTTGAGTTTGACACCTGTGTTATAGAATCTCCAATGAACTGAATGCATAGTGTTTTGTTGCGTGAGGAAGCAAATGCATGCAAAGATAACGCAAGCGGATTCCATCTGGAGAGCCCCAGAGCCATTGCTGATTCTACCCCAGAAACGAGCGCTAACCATTGGACCACTGAGATATCAGCTAGAAAGAAACCCTCCGACAACATCCAACATTTTTATTACACCTTGATCTCGCCCCAATCTAAATCGGGAGTATTTCTTGAATTATGTATTTAGTTTGAAGTCCAGCTGGTCCTGGTCACCACAGTAGTTTCAGTAGGCTGAGGTTTATTACTTTTGCAATCACTTCCATTTCCAATGGTGAAAGTTCATCTTACAGTGTGGAGACCATTTGATATTTTCTCTTATTCAGCCTTCCATCTCTTTTGGAGTTCGATCTCATGATTACTCTGAAATTGCATTGTGGTTTGCTTGACGTTATTCAGAGAAAATATATATTTTTTAAACTGGCAGTAGCTCTAGAGCAGGGGTCACCAACGCGGTGCCCGCGGGCACCAGGTAGCCCGTAAGGACCAGATGAGTAGCCCGCTGGCCTGTTCTAAAAATAGCTCAAATAGCAGTACTTACCAGTGAGCTGCCTCTATTTTTTAAATGTTATTTATTTACTAGCAAGCTGGTCTCGCTTTGCCCAACATTTTTAATTCTAAGAGAGACAAAACTCAAAAATAATTTGAAAATCCAAGAAAATATTTTAAAGACTTGGTCTTCACTTGTTTAAATAAATTCATTAATTTTTTTACTTTGCTTCTTATAACTTTCAGAAAGACAATTTTAGAGAAAAAATGCAACCTTAAAAATGATTTTAGGATTTTTACACACATATACCTTTTTACCTTTTAAATTCCTTCCTCTTCTTTCCTGACAATTTAAATCAATGTTCAAGTATTTTTTTTTTTTAATTGTAAAGAATAATAAATACATTTTCATTTAATTCTTCATTTTAGCTTCTGTTTTTTCGACGAAGAGTATTTGTGAAATATTTCTTCAAACTTATTATGATTAAAATTCAAAAAAATTATTCTGGCAAATCTAGAAAATCTGTAGAATCAAATTTAAATCTTATTTCAAAGTATTTTGAATTTATTTAAAAAATTTTGTTCTGGAATATCTAGAAGAAATAATGATTTGTCTTTGTTAGAAATATAGCTTGGTCGAATTTGTTATATATTCTAACAAAGTGTAGACTGGATTTTAACCTATTTAAAACATGTCATCAAAATTCTAAAATTAATCTTAATCAGGAAAAATTACTAATGATGTTCCATAAATTCTTTTTTTAAGTTTTTCTCTTCTTTTTTTCGGTTTAATTTTGAATTTTAAAGAGTTAAATTGAAGATAAACTATGTTTCAAAATGTAATTGTCATTTTTTTCGTGTTTTCTCCTCTTTTAAACTGTTCAATTAAGTGTAAATATCATTAATTATTAATAATAACATCGAGTTAAAGGTAAATTGAGCAAATTGGCTATTTTTGGCAATTTATTTAAGTGTGTATCAAACTGGTAGCCCTTCGCATTAATCAGTACCCAAGAAGTAGCTCTTGGTTTCAAAAAGGTTGGTGACCCCTGGTCTAGAATGACAAATAATCCTTGTGTTCCAAATCTATATCATTTATTAGCATGTAGGCACTAGGGTTGTCCCGATACCAATATTTTAGTACTGGTATCGGTACCAAAATGTATTTCTATAATTTTCTAAATAAAGGGACCACAACAAAATTGCATTATTGGCTTGATTATTGATTATTAGTCTAATTGGTCATTTACTGTTAATATCTGCTTATTTTTCGTTTCAACATGTTCTATCTACACTTCTGTTAAAATGTAATAATCACTTATTCTTCTGTCGTTTGGATGCTTTACATTAGTTTTGGATGATACCACGAATGTAGGTATCGATTCGATACCAAGTAGTTACAGGATCATACATTGGTCATAATTTAAGTTCTCATGTGTCCAGGGACGTATTTCCTGAGTTTATAAACATAATATTAATTTAAAAAAGAAAAAGAAAACATATTTTGTGACTAGATACGCTCTTGTACTTGGTATCATTACAGTGGATGTCAGGTGGAAGGCGTTTGTTTACATTGTGACGCCGGTGAGCTATTGTATCCTCCTACGGTGTGTAGTGAAGCATGTTTTGCCATTCCTCGTCCTGCAGGGATGATACTTGTAAAAAACTCACTTTATTTGTCGCCATGGAGGCGAGGATTAGTGATTTAGAAGTAGCTAAAACACTGCAGACTGCGGATGGACATTATCCGCTAACTCGCTAGCCATGTTTTGAAGCACCTCTTCCTGAGGGCATTTCAGTGTTATAACTTCACCTTTATCTTTACTTTTAAAGCCAAAATGCGTCCATTCTCCCTTTTCTGTCTACACACTGTGTCTGCTTGTAAGTACTCCGTGATTGTGCGCTGCCGAACATGCTCCTCTGCTCGTAAAAACCAGCAATGTCATCATGCCTGTTAGAAAAAATATATATATGGCGAACCGGTACTTTTCAAACAGAGTATAGTACCGTTTTTGATTCATTAGTACCGCGATACTATACTAGTACCGGTATACCGTACAACCCCTGTGTTCTTATTGGTGGACATTTAGATGTAAACTGTTAACTTTGCAAAAAATATCATTGTCACTTTGTCAGGTTCAAACACTGATGACATCTATTAAACAAGACAAGAAGCAAGGAATTAAACAGACAGAATTAAATTTGGCTCAATTGAGGAGAGACGTCTTGACTGTACTCTTTGTACAGTCTCACCACCCTCTGACGAAAGATTGTACGCCTCCTCTTTTATTTGGACCTTCTGTCATGATCCGTTACCCGGGTCATGACATGATTTATGTTTGGTAGTTTTTCTGTTTTAGTCTGTTTCCTGGGTGCACCCTCTTTCCTTGTTTTCTGTTGGTTTCCATGGGCACTGATCCTCCTCACCTGTCTCAGTTTTGCAATAAGTGTTCCCACCAGGTGTTTTGGTTAATCACTCCCCTTTATAGTTTCCTGTCACCCAGCAGTAGTTGCTGGGTCAATGTTTGCGATAGGCAACAGTTACGTTCACCCGGTTTTTCTCCTTGCTCTAGTGATTCTTGTACAGTCTAGCTTTCCTCGTTTTTTCACCCTTTTGGTTTTGTTTATCTCCACGCTTGCTAGCGTCCTCAGTTTTGTGTTTTTGTCCTGCCTTTAATTTATTAAGAACTTTATTCTTACCTGCACGCTACCCCTGCTTGTCTTCTGCCTTGGAAGGATCGCTACCAGCGCAGCCATGCGACCACGACGTAACACTTTCCCTGATTACATGGCAACAGCTGTTTCTAAGGGAGTGGGGTCGTAAACAGCCATCGCCTTTGATTAAAACAGTTCAAAGAAAAGGTCCCTGGAGGGGAGTCAGGTCCCGCTTCGTCTTCGTTTTGTAGCTCTCGGGTCAAGACAATATCTTCCTGTTGATTACAATACATAGAAAGAAACAGAACACCTTCATGTTGCTTCCCATCCTACAAGCCTTTTTCTTGGTAGGATCAAAGACAGCTTTTTGTGAGTTGAACTCAATGTAACACAAAGTTTTGTGATAACTTAGATACAATCATTCTAACACACTTCCTTAGCCATAAACTTTAAATTGCTTGTTGACGATGTGTATTTTTCCCGAATGTCGTCTCCGTTGGGGTGTTGCAGTGTAACATGTGTAGTGTTAGCCATCTTAAACTACAACAAGTCAATAAGTACAAACCCCGTTTCCATATGAGTTGGGAAATTGTGTTAGATGTAAATATAAACGGAATACAATGATTTGCATTGTATTCCGTTTATATTTACATCTAACACAATTTCCCAACTCATATGGAAACGGGGTTTGTAGATTGTTATATTCACTAATTGATCCGTCTGCAACAGTTTAAGTCATGTCTTCCTTTTTTTTTTTTTTTTTTTCACTCCCTTGTGCTTTGCCCTCCTTCTTCAGCTGTTTGATCAGTTTGATTTGTTCAAACAGTGGACGTCCGTCTGTGTTTTTTCCTGGCAAACTTTCCACTCCACAGGTGACGTCCCTCTGTGTACTTTTGATTTATTTTTAATAGCAGAGTCCTTCGGGTGCAGGACCGGCGAGCCCTCTTGCTATTGCACATTCTACTCTCTGGACGCACTTTTCTCCGAGGGGGGGGGGGGGGCACCTCGGGAGCGGGGGGGGGGGGGGGGGGGGTGGGGGGGTGGGGGGGTAAATGTCATTAGGCATGCCTCTGTGATGGCCAGGCCTGGCCCTAACCAATCTGGCGCCCTAGGCAAGATTTTAGGTGGCGCCCCCCCACATCGGCAGTGAATACTCACAAGAAACCGAATAGCTTTGTCTTTGACCTTTTTTTTTACTTAAAGAAAGCAAATTAACAATCAGAATAGTTAACAAGATTAAAAAAAATATGGATAAATAAATGAATACAAAAAATAAAAAATGAATATATGAAATACAATATTTTTTACATACATAAACACAAAATAAAACATGTCAACAAGTTGCATAAAATAAATTAAAAATAAAATATAAATAAGGCACTGCACAAAACAAGATATCAAACCAGTATGACTTTAACAACTATGTTACAAAAAAAGGGGATCCTACAGAGTTCTCTATTTGTGCTTTTTAATATTGCATTAACTAGAATGACTTACAAATGACTGTACACCAGGGAGTACTGTAATTACCTAACGTTACATTATTATTTTCCATAACAATTTAGCCCCCTCCACAATATTAACCCGACGTTAAAACAGAACTAGCTATTTATTGATTAGCAATTGCCGAATCATATGTAACATTAGCTTAATGCTAAAAAGCCAGGTTACTATTACATTCTGTAACAGACAAATAATTTCATGTAGGCTAACATTACCTACCTGCTATTTCTGTCTTTTTCTCGTTTCTCCTCTTCTTTTCTCTTTTTTCTTCCCTGGGCACCTGACAGTTTTGGCCGTTTTGACATCTTGTGTTGTTTTTTGATGTGGTGACGTCCAAAAAGAGTCATGATACGGGAAGGGAGGGGGCACACCGTGCAGGGGGAGGGGGGGGGGGGGCGTAATGTTGTAACAAATAATATTTCTATTAAATAGGCTTTACTTTGCATTTTAATTAACGTGGGATTATTTTTTGTATTTAGAAATAATAATACCAACTTTTTTTTTTTTCTCCAACATTTGTGGCACTGGCGTGGCGCCCCCTGATGGACGGCGCCCTTAGCATTTGCCTATACGGCCTATGCCACGGGCCGGCCCTGGTGATGGCGGCACTGTTTGCAGGGCATGAGTTAAGTGTTCTGTTTCTCTGCAGCTGCAGGCTCAAATGGATGTGGTTGTTCCCAAACATCACAACCTAAAAGAAACCCCGCCATTGTAACTCCTTTTTTTATTAAGGCCATTTACTGCGAGTTGCCCACAAAAAGCAGAAAAGAGGAAGATGTCACAAGACAAACGTTGTTCTTCCAGTGCAGGGCCGGCCCGTGGCATAGGCCGGATAGGCAAATGCTAAGGGCGCCGTCCATCAGGGGGCGCCACGCCAGTGCCGCAAATGTTGGAGAAAAAAATAAAAAATAAAATAAAAAGTTGGTACTATTATTTCTAAATACAAAAAATAATCCCACGTTAATTAAAATGCAAAGTAAAGCCTATTTAATAGAAATATTATTTGTTACAACATTACCCCCCCCCCCCCCCTCCCCCCGCACGGTGCGCCCCCTCCCTTCCCTCCCTTCAACACAAGATGTCAAAACGGCCAAAACTGTCAGGTGCCCAGGGAAGAAAAAATAGAAAAGAAGAGGAGGAGAAACGAGAAAAAGACAGAGGTAGCAGGTAGGTAACGTTAGCCTACATGAAATTATTTGTCTGTTACGGAATGTGATAGTAACCTGGCTTTTTTAGCATTCAGCTAATGTTACATGATTCGGCAATTGCTAATCAATAAATAGCTAGTTCTGTTTTAACGTCGGGTTAATATTGTGGAGGGGGCTAAATTGTTATGGTTAGGTAATTACAGTACTCCCACCTTACATTCCTCAGGGACATTTGTATTAGATATTTTAAGCAGGTGTTTTTTGTTTACATTGTTATTGCCTTCTGGTTAGCTAATGTTTGCCCTGCAGGTAATAGTCACTTTTCCACCCCTTTATATATTAGGTATAGTTGTAAGCCTAGTTGTTAAAGTGCACATCATTAATGTTAATTAAGCAATATCACATGAGAGGGAATGCTGTTTTTTTATTTGAGCACTGCTGTGATTCGGTTAAAGATAATCATAACATAACATTCTCATATAATATGTTAATTTGCTTTCTTTAAGTAAAAAAAAAGGTCAAAGACAAAGCTATTCGGTTTCTTGTGAGTATATACACTTCACTGCCGATGTGGGGGGGCGCCACCTAAAATCTTGCCTAGGGCGCCAGGTTGGTTAGGGCCAGGCCTGTTCCAGTGTTTCCTTCAGCCCATTTTGGGAAACAACGAAAACAAATTCTGAACAAGCAAAACAGGAAGGCCCAAAGAGAAAATAATAATAACCAATAACTATCAATACCATAAAACTTAGTCTTTGTGTACCACTTTTTTAACCTCACCTAGTATCAAACGGTGCCAAATTTTGATATATTTGTCGCACGTGATGTCACATCTGAAAGACTCGGAACCGGCTCAAGCGCTTGGTGGGGAAACAAGCCATCGAGCACTCAGCTGAACTGCCGCTAAGTCATTTTACAATGATCCACGCCAACAAAGTAGAGAAGAAGGCGCTCAAAGCAACAATAAGACTCCAATTTCTCAAAATGTGTCAGTTCCATGCTAATTTGAATTGGATTTGCCAAAAGAAATGTTACATGCATTAGCAATTTTACATGGCAAGTTTGGTCGTGAAAACTCAAACTAAGATGCATGTTACAATCAAAAAGTTGGTGTTTAATTAGTACAATACTTACAGAACAAACACTTTGTAGGACTCAACAAAAGTAAAGGCAAAGACTACTTCTCGGCTAAGGCAAGTAGTCTGTACACTACAGTCTATTAAAGATTTTGCAAATGAGACACAGAATTGTAAGAAAACAAGATAATAACTGGACTGCACAGCTCAGTGCTAAACATTAGATTATATATATATATATATATATATATATATATATATATATATATATATATATATATATATATATATATATATATATATATATATATATATATATATATATATATATAATCTATATCATCCCTACAAGCCTATTTCGAAACAGGCTTGCAGTAATTAAATAGCCTCTGTTTTTTTTCCTAAACCTAACGTGTGTGTATATATATATATATATATATATATATATATATATATATATATATATATATATATATATATATATATATATATATATATATATATATATATATATATATATATATATATATATATATATATATATATATATATATATACATGCATGCATGCATACATACATACATACATACATACATATATATATATATATATATATATATATATATATATATATATATATATATATATATATATATATATATATATATATACATACATACATACATACATACATACATACATACATACATACATACATATCAATCAATCAATCAATGTTTATTTATATAGCCCTAAATCACAAGTGTCTCAAAGGGCTGTACAAGCCACAACGACATCCTCGGTACAGAGCCCACATACGGGCAAGGAAAAACTCACCCCAGTGGGACGTCAATGTGAATGACTATGAGAAACCTTGGAGAGGACCGCATATGTGGGTAACCCCCCCCCCTCTAGGGGAGACCGAAAGCAATGGATGTCGAGTGGGTGTGACATAATATTGTGAAAGTCCAACACATCAGCGAAAGTCCAGTCCATGGTGGGGCCAGCAGGAACCATCCCGAGTGGAGACGGGTCAGCAGCGTAGAGATGTCCCCATCTGATGGACAGGCTAGCGGTCCACCCCGGGTTTGGAGCAGAGTAGAAAAGAAAATAAAAGAAACGGCAGATCAACTGGTCTAAAAAGGGGGTCTATTTAAAGGCTAGAGTATACAAATGGGTTTTAAGATGAGACTTAAATGCTTCTACTGAGGTAGCATCTCTAACTTTTACCGGGAGGGCATTCCAGAGTACTGGAGCCCCAATAGAAAACGCTCTACAGCCCGCAGACTTTTTTTGGGCTCTGGGAATCACTAATAAGCCGGAGTTCTTTGAACGCAGATTTCTTGCCGGGACATATGGTACAATACAATCAGCAAGATAGGTAGGAGCTTGACCGTGTAGTATTTTATACGTAAGTAGTAAAACCTTAAAGTCGCATCTTAGGTGCACAGGAAGCCAGTGCAAGTGAGCCAGTATAGGCGTAATATGATCAAACTTTCTTGTTTTTGTCAAAAGTCTAGCAGCCACATTTTGTACCATCTGTAATCTTTTAATGCTAGACATAGGGAGGCCCGAAAACAAAACGTTACATACATACATATATACATACATATAAATATATATATATATATATATATATATATATACACACATATATATGTATATATGTACTGTGTATATATATATCTATATATATATATATATATATATACATATATATATATACATACATGCATATATATATATATATATATATATATATATATATATATATATATATATATATATATGTGTATATATATATATATATATATATATATATATATATATATATATATATATATATATATATATATATATATATATATATATGTATATATATATGCATGTATGTATATATATATGTATGATATGTATATACAGTATATATATATATATATATATATATATATATATATATATATATATATATATATATATATATATATATATATATATATATATATATATATATATATATATATATATATATTTAAACAATTAACATTTATTGACACATTTATACACACACATGAAAAATTGTTACTATTGAGTACTCGTATCGATTCCCAGGTATTTTGAAATTGGTACAGTATCGATTCAAATGTAAAAGGTACTTATTTTTAGTGACCACTGAGTCTTGATTGATTTTGTTTAGGTTTAACCTTCTCAGATATACGCTAGTGTTTTCTTTTCTGTTTTGGCAAATATCAGATACACTTAAAAAAATACACACATTTAACTGCGAACCATGTTATTGTCAGATGATAGTATTTGTTGTATACTTGTGTATATTTGCTTTAGGGCCAGGGGCCCCGAATCCATTATTTACGTGCCTAAGGGAGTTTGAACCACTGAATCAGTAAATGCCTTAAACAAAACAAAAAGTGTTATTTGATGTCATACATGCTACTAATATAGTCAACAGTGTCGTATAATGCCGCTTTAGTTAGCAGTAAAATACAACAATGGGCAAATTAGACTTGATTTATCTTAGTTCCTGTCTTGATTAGCTGTGTTTGTCTGCCAGGCTGGCACAGATGTCACCGCTGTGTAGTGCCTTGAATGGGGATGCCAACTGGTACAGCTGGCATCAGTGTACTGACAGTATATGAAGCCGCATGCACACAAAGCTGCCTGTGTGCACCGTACTCTCTGGGGACATGACCGTTTCAAACACACATGCTCGCCTGCACATGCATGATTTAATTAGCCACACACACATCGTCCCCGACACACAAACACTCGCACGTGTGCAATGGCTTCCACTGTAGGGGGGAACGGTGGACCTCTCCAGCTGTTTGTGAAGGCTCATGCCTGTTGTTGTCTGCCAAACTTGCACTAATTTAGAGATGTGGGATGTTGGAATTGGGACTTTTTCTTTCTTTTATTTGTTTAACTTCTGCATCTGTTACGACCGGGTCGCATGGTGATGCGGGGTTTGTTCTCCCAGGATGCAAACGGACGAATCCGGACGAATCCGGACAGGACTTGCAGTTAAGGACATGATTTAATAGTAAATTAACACAAAACAGGTACAAAACAGAAAACAAACTGACGGAATAAGGTGCTGATCGCACCTGAAGCTAAGGCTACTACTTAGCATAGACTAGGGATCACTAGCAGGGGCTAGGAGACAAGCAAAACTAACGTAACAGGATTTTCTACCGCTTGTCTGGAGCCTATCTCAGCTACAATCGGGCGGAAGGCGGGGTACACCCTGGACAAGTCGCCACCTCATCGCAGGGCCAACACAGATAGACAGACAGCATTCACACTCATACATACACTTGTAAAGAACATAATGTCATGGCTAGGGATGATGTTTGATAAGAAATGATCGAGTTCAAGCCTATTATCGAATCCTCTTATCGAACCGATTCCTTATCGATTCTCTTATCGAGTCCACATAGGTTGTTGTATATGGAAAAAAAACACACAATATTTGGTTTAACAAAAGCTCACTCTTATTATACAAGAAAAAAATAAAATCTAATAAATAAATATTGACTGTTACCACCCTAAAAAAAAAAATTAAAATAAACAAATATTGACTGTTGTTACCCAAAGTATATTACCGTATTTCCTTGAATTGGCGCAGGGAATATAGTATTCGCACGTCTAGAATTACTGGCGGGTCAAACTCGTTTCTCAAAATAATTAACGCATGCTTGGCCTTATCGCCGGTTTATTATTGAAGCCGGATCAAATTCGTTTCGCAAAATATTAATTTTATTATCGCATGTCTATAATTTTCACCGGGTCAAACTCGTTTCGCAAAATATTTAGCATATGGCTAGAACTTCCACCGGGTCAAATTCGTTACGTCACGAGTGACGCATCTGTCCTCATTTTCAAAATGGAGGAAGCTGCTTTCAGTAGTTTACAATCGCACAAAGGAAAAAAGATAAAGAGCTATTCAGTAGGATTTAAGGTCCAAGCTATTGAATACCGGTACAGTATGCTAAAGAAAACAGTAAGCAGCTATGTTTTATTAATATACCGTAGCTGCGTGTGTGAAATACTGTATAAGTCATTAAATGACTCCCGCCTCCTGGTGGTAGAGGGCGCTGCCGCGCTAGTGATCCTTCTTGCGACTTCCGTTACTGCAGAAGAAGTGAACACACGCAGCAAGAGATTATTTTTCTTCCTTCTAACATGGAGGATCACATACCGGTATCTAAAATAAAACAGTTTTCTAAACTGGACTTTCAATGGAAGCAGGAGGTAATAATTAAAGGAATATCTCCATCGAGACAGAGACTTTTAAAACGGAAAAAAGAAAATAATGAAGACTTCTATAAACAAGTTATCGATGCTTTTGGTCAGAAGGAGCTGCAAATGGACTCCATTTATAAGTACAGGTAAGACCATAATAACGTTTTTTTTAATTAAATGTGCTTTTCATGATGGTATATGCTTACATCACACTCAAAGCGCACGTCTAAATTTTATGGATTCCTCTTGGTAAACGCCGGAGTGAGAAGAGGTTTTAAAATAATTACCGCATGCACGGCCATCCCGCCGGTTTCCGGTAAACGCAGGAGTGACAGGAGGTTTTAAATTAATTAACGCCCCTGCGGCTATTCAAGGAAATACGGTATGTACAGTAACAAAAACAACCTGTCTCTGTGATCACTATGGGTGTATAAATAATAATATAGAGTTATAAAATCAGTCCCTTGGGCAAAAAACTGAAAATAATACAGCTCTCCAAAAAGTGCACTTCTGCTGCTATTGGAACATCTCTCTAGGTCGTCCTCAGACGAGCCTTCCATCGTTGCTTCCAGTAATCCCGATTCTTCCAAAAATTTGGCCAGTTCCTTGGTACTCTGAGCTCCTGCATCCTTCTTGAGTATGTCCACGTATGTTAGTGTGGGACGTCCTCTTGACCGATGCCCGTGTGTTGGTTCCCACAGCACCAATTTGCTGGCAGGCAGCTCCTGATGCCTTTTGGCAGTGTCCTGCTAGTCTCATTCTCCTTACAGCAATCTTCTCGCTCACCATTGGTATTCCAATGGACCCCGACTTAAAACAAGTTGAAAAACTTATTCGGGTGTTACCATTTAGTGGTCAATTGTACGGAATATGTACTTCACTGTGCAACGTACTAATAAAAGTCTCAATCAATCAATCAAACCCTTGTAGAGGATTCTGTTGGTTACGTGCGCACTCTTGTAGATGTTAAGCACTGCACGCAGCATCCTGGTGTAGCATCCATCCAGAGACTTCTCCAGGATTGGCTTCAGGGTCCAGCTTTCGCTGCCATAGAGGAAAACGGACTCAACTGTCGCATAGAAGACAGTTTGATTTGGCGGGGGAGGTTGGAGTTCCATACACTGGTCATGCCGTTCAGGGCCCTCCATGCAAGTGCCTTCCTCACTTTTAGAAAAAGTGTGTGCACCCCTGATCTCCGCCCTGTGATTGGCTGGCGACCAGTCCAGTGTCGCTGTGTAATGTGATTTTGTTTCCCTTTTGGTGCCGATTGCCCATCAGGAATGAAAATTATACGATGAACATGTTGACTGCTGGCTAAGCTCGCCAGAATCGTTATGCAAATCCAGTTGGAACAGCAGATCGCCTTTTTTTTTTATTTTTATTGTTGTTTTGAATAAAGCCGTTTATCTTTCCCCTTTTATGACTTCTTTCCAAAGACAACACAACTATAATAAAGTCTCACAAGCCCTTGGCAGCCTCCCATTAAAGCACAAACTTTAAGACATGTGACCGGCCAGCTCGGGGCAGTTGGAAATACATTTTAGGTTTCTCGGAGGAGCACAAATGTCACCGAGCAAGAAAGACGGCCGTCATTTCTCCCTTTGCCTTTTCGCTGCAGATGTTCTTATATTGCACTGAAAGGAGCAGGTGTTGCATGCATAGCTGGGAGCCTCAACCTGTGGATGGAGTGCATTAGGGTTGCCAACTCCCTGAAAAGGAAAATGAAGGGACACCTAGTTGGCAGGACAGGTGTTCGGAAAAAATATGCTGCTTCATAAAAGAATGCAACTAGCTGCGTAATCTGATAGTTAGTACCATACAGTAACTATTTAAATGGATTTAAAGGCCTACTGAAAGCCACTACTACCGACCACGCAGTCTGATAGTTTATATATCAATGATGAAATCTTAACATTGCAACACATGCCAATACGGCCGGGTTAACTTATAAAGTGCAATTTTAAATTTCCCGCTAAACTTCCGGCTGAAAACGTTTCAATATGATGACGTTTGCGCGTGACGTCAATGGTTGAAGCGGAAGTATTGGCACACCATTGAATCCAATACAAAAAGCTCTGTTTTCATCGCAAAATTCCCCAGTATTCTGGACATCTGTGTTGGTGAATCTTTTGCAATTTGTTTAATGAAGAAAGGAGACTGCAAAGAAGAAAGCTGTAGGTGGGAAGCGGTGTATTAGCGGCTGGCTGCAGCAACACAACCAGGAGGACTTTGAGTTGGATAGCAGATGCGCTATCCGACGCTAGCCGCCGACCGCATCGATGATCGGGTGAAGTCCTTCGTCGCGCCGTCGATCGCTGGAACGCAGGTGAGCACGGGTGTTGATGAGCAGATGAGGGCTGGCGTAGGTGGAGCGCTGATGTTTTTATCATAGCTCTGACGAGGTCCCGTAGCTAAGTTAGCTTCAATGGCGTCGTTAGCAACAGCATTGCTAGGCTTCGACAGGCGGCACAGCATTAACCGTGTACCGTAATTTCCGGACTATAAGCCGCTACTTTTTCCCCTCGTTCTGGTCCCTGCGGCTTATACAAGGGTGCGGCTTATTTACGGCCTGTTCTTCTCCGACACCGACGAAGAGGATTTCGGTGGTTTTAGTACGCAGGAGGAAGACGATGACACAATGATTAAAGACTGACTTTTCATATACCGGTAGGCTGGTTATTTTGATAACGTACAGGCGAGCACTTTGTATTACTTTGCACCGTTGTATTATTTGTACTCTGCACGAATGCTGTTCGCCATGTCAAAGATGTGAAAGTTTGATTGAATGATTGAAAGATTTATTGTTAATAAATGGGACGCTTTGCGTTCCCAAACAGTCATCTCTGTCCCGACAATCCCCTCCGTGGTAGCAGGAACTCCTATATACTACGCTAATTACACATCAAAACCCTGCGGCTTATAGTCGGGTGCGGCTTATATATGGAGCAATCTGTATTTTCCCCTCAATTTAGCTGGTGCGGCTTATAGTCAAGTGCGGCTTATAGTCCGGAAATTACGGTAGTTACAGGTCCAGTGTTTGGTTCGGTGTCTCCTGATAGTAGTATTGTTGATCTTATGTCTATCCTTCCAGTCAGGGGCTTATTTCTTTTGTTTCTATCTGCATTTAAGCCCGATGCTATCACGTTATCTCCGTAGCTAAAGTGTTTCGCCGATGTATTGTCGTGGAGATAAAAGTCACTGTGAATGTCCATTTCGCGTTCTCGACTCTCATTTTCAAGAGGTGGTTTAAAATACAAATCCGTGATCCACAATAGAAAAAGGAGAAAGTGTGGAATCCAATGAGCCAGCTTGTACCTAAGTTACGGTCAGAGCGAAAAAAGATACGTCCTGCACTGCACTCTAGTCCTTCACTCTCACGTTCCTCATCCACAAATCTTTCATCCTGGCTCAAATTAATGGGGTAATCGTCGCTTTCTCGGCCCGAATCGTTCTCGCTGCTGGTGTAAACAATGGGGAAATGTGAGGAGCCTTTCAACCTGTGACGTCACGCTACTTCCGGTACAGGCAAGGCTTTTTTATCAGCGACCAAAAGTTGCGAACTTTATCGTCGATGTTCTCTACTAAATCCTTTCAGCAAAAATATGGCAATATCGCGAAATGATCAAGTATGACACATAGAATGGATCTGATATCCCCGTTTAAATAAGAAAATGTCATTTCAGTAGGCCTTTAAAAATTGTAAGAACCTTGTAGAAAAGTATTATTTGACCCGCTGCTGAGTTGCTGGTAGTTCACAAGATGTCTGTGAGAGACCCTCGCTCTAAGGGCTGTAAAACCAACACAATTCCATCTAGTTTACCTTAACTATTAGGTGAATAAATGAGGCTAAAATAAGATAAAGGTTTTTTTTTCTGCAAATATAAGGTCAAAAAATGGGTTTCTACCCCACTGATCTGGAAACCGAGCCATTGCTTTTTTTTATTTCCTTCCTATTTGCACTTCTTCAATGGCATATTCTTCAAGAATGCCCCTC